>NC_051044.1:460722-530442 GCF_904848185.1 Acanthopagrus latus
TAATGGATACTCGATTAGTGCAACATCGATGTGGATAAATTCCACCTGGATCATCGCTCTGCGCCGACCGGACGTCTCAGTTATCTGCAGTTTCTCCTCAGATCTACAGACTCTACCAGGATCCTCCGGCTCCTCAGGGAGTCATGAGCAAGGCATTCAACTGGGTGTGTGGTTCACTAAACCTGATCAGAGTGTAATCACAGCTGAAGAACTGTTGGAACTTGAGCAGGTTCTCCTGGGGTCCACACAGAACAATAAAGAGAAAGTTCTATCACGTCGACAATAAAGCACAAGAACACAAAACTCTGAAATCAAGTGAACGACTCGACGTTAGAAACAGCAAACAGAGCTGAACGGCAGAGGAGACAGAGACACACCGACAGGCTACAGACAGAACCAGGACAGAACCAGGACAGAACTGAGACAGAACCAGGACAGAACCAGGACAAAACTGAGACAGAACCAGGACAGAACTGAGACAGAACCAGGACAAAACTGAGACAGAACCAGGACAGAACTGAGACAGAACCAGGACAGAACCAGGACAGAACTGAGACAGAACCAGGACAAAACTGAGACAGAACCAGGACAGAACTGAGACAGGACGGAGACAATAATTGAGGATGAGTTTCTGTTAAAGGGCAAGTCCACCAGTTTCCCACATTAAAGTGTGTTTAAAGGTCTCACAGTGCTGCTGCATACATGGAAAACAGTACAAAGTCTCTTTTGTTTGTGGCTCCAGATGAAGCTGCATGTAATAAGTCGCTGAGTTGCATTGTGGGAAATGTAGGCAGCAGGATTTGAAAATGAAGAATGTGTTGAATAAAACAGGAGATATCTGTGGATGGACAGTCCTCAACAAGTCCTGCAGTGTTACAGGAGCTCAATGCCTGGTGCCTATTTTACCCACAATGCAACTGAGCCAGTGAGTGACATCACTGGAGGCAGTTCATCAGATTATATTTAACTCCTGTAAACACAATTTAAAGCTGGAAACTGGAGTTTAGTTTTTAAAATGTTTTGTTGCCAACAGCTGTAGATTAAATTCAAACATATTAAACTATGAGAAATAATAATCTGACAGTTTAATAATCTGACAGGAGCTAGTTGCTCTTCCTCAGATCAGTGTGATGTGATCACGTGGTGTATTTTGTCTTCACACATGATGGAAACTGAATGTATAAACTGTGTTTGTGCTGTGTAGACTGCAGACACACACTGCGACTCCTCTGTGAGCAGAGCAGGATTAAAACAAGTCTTTACAGAAAGAAACACACTATTTTAAATATTCCATTGTATAATATTGGAAGGGGGCAGATCGGATTAGTCAGAAGCATCCTGAATATTTCACTTTCAATATGTGGTTATGTGACAGAGTGTGTGAATCAGTTCACGTCCTCCACCAACACTTCCCGTCTTGAAACTGTGCCCGGACCTCGGGAGCAGCTCCAGTGACTGACGGCGGCCAAACTCCCTGTTATTGTGTATTGATGGTGATTATTCTGGCAGATAGCTGGCGTCTGTTTAAAGGATTTGAAGAACTTGGAGGGATTTCAGATGCTGCTGTGACCCAGGGCTGATCAGTTACACAGCGCTGAGGACATCCTCAAACAGATTATCTACAAAGACCAATGTGAACCAGCCTTTGGTTCCAGCAGCCACGGGCGGCGCTCCAGAGAAAAGGGAGAAATTGACATTGGATGTTATCACCACCCACGATCAGCCAGCCCGTCCCCGGGCCGTCTGTGTGCTACCCAAAAAGCCAAGTTGATAACCTGGGCGAGCCGGGATGAAAAGCTGCATCAAGCGAACAGCCTGAGTCAGCCGCGGGCGTGTATTTGGCCACGCTGAGGATTCAGAGCAACAACAAAAAGTCAAACTCCAAACAGCCTCTAATCTTCTGCTCCTGAAGGAAAGAAAGAATCTGTCCTCCCACAAGTCTCTCTGTCTCTCCCTCGCTTCTCTTATTTTCTGATCATATTCATCAGCCTCTGCGTCCTCACAGCCGCCCGTCCAGGCTGACTGACGACACCTGGACCATCAGGACACTGATCCCTGCTGCTGCTCCCGCCGAGCGCTCGCAGGCAGGTCAATGTGCTCATCAAGTGTATTAAAATCTGACCTGTCATGTAAGAAACAAGCTTTGTGCAGCGAGCTGATGAGTGGCAGCCCTGCGCCTGCTGACAGAATGACTCACCGCTTCGCTAATCCAAAAGGATTTCAGGCTGGAGGTTCATATAGGATTGGGAGCGCCCGCCGCAGCGTTGGGTCAGTCATTCAAATGGAGACTCCATCCGTCTTGTCGCCGTCGTGGCGGTCTGGAGGGCTGCCAGCCACCGTTCAATAATTCACACAGGTCTTTGAAGAGACGTCCCAGCTGGTGAGACATCAGGACAGGAGGTCTCTGCGGTCTTAAGTCTCCGACTCTACACTCAAATTAAAGTCCACATGTCTGTTCTTCCCTCCAGCTGGACTCAGCTCACACTGACAGTCTGAGGCGAGATGAAGGGAAGTGTGTGTGGAGGGAGACGTCCCTCAGGTTCGCTTCATGTTGAGGTCCTTGTAATGAGCTTCATTAGTTCTTATTAACATTATTCTAATTCTCCTTCAGCTGCTTGTCTAAACACACTCATGCTGCTCAGCTCCCGGCCCGTTCTTCATGTTCTGTCCTTTATTCTCACGTTGACTCTTTACTTTCCTTCACTGCAACGTTCCAATCCATTAAATCCTCCAGTTCAGTTTCTTTTCAGTGTTTCAACAGGCAGAATCCAAACCAGCCTTCAGTCTGACCTGCTGGAGTCGCTTCTGTTCACGCCACACCTCCAGCTCGTCTCTCTGTCCTCAGCTGCTGAGCTTTCTTCCATTTTCTTCCATGTTTTATGGTTTTATGGAGACTTTGTCCAAATGGAGGAACTGAAGGTGACGGTGTTGCATCCTGTAAACCTCTGGAGACAGAACTGACCTGCTGCAGTGACTCCAGGCTTCACATGGATTCATTTCAGACCTGTGGAGATCTCAGCAGCTCACTGATGACTCATCATCACGTCTTTAATAGTTCACAATTTAATGTTGACTTTTTTTAAAAAGAGAACTAACTTTTAACATGGGACTAACTGCTCACAAACACTCAGGGACGTGATGGAGACCAGATGTGGACGAAGAGTTTGATCCTCTAAGCGAAGCAGTTTGAAGTGACATCACTGGGGTTCAGGTAACTTTAGCTTGACGGCTTTCAACCTGAGATTCACAAAGAGAAGGAGTGAAGCAGTGTTGACGTCCTCTGTGATGTCTGTCCTCCTCGTCTCCGTCTCTTTGTCTGTCTCTGTCTCCACCCCTCTGTTTGTCTTATCAGTCCCCTGCAGACCTTTGCTGCTCCGCCCGCCTCTGCTCTGCTGTCGATAAACCGTCTGCCCACCTCGTCACTGTGGAGCGGGTCAGCCGAGCGCCGACATCAACTCCGCTCGGAATAAAGACGCTGTAAACTGTCGAGAACAAACGGAGCTCCTGTGAGGGAGAAGAGAAGGAAATGTGTCTCTGCAGATACAGGAGGATGGACGGCTTCTCTTTCTGAGGCCTGTCACACCTGTTTCTGCTTCCTCCTCTTCCTCCTCCTCCTCTTCCTCCCGTCTCGTCTCTCAGGAGCTCCTCGTGTTTGTTCAGACGTCTATAATCCAGTAATGAACAACAGAAATCTTCCCACAGCTTCCTGGACTCTCAGGGGTTATGACTGGTTCATGTGGCTGAAAGATCTTCTGTCCACTGAGCAGTTAATCCATGTCTTATTAGCTCCTTCTTCCTCCTCCTCCTGCTCCTCCTGCTCCTCCTCTTCCTCGTCCCCTCCTCTTCCTCCTGTAGCCGTCTGACACCACAGTTCATTATCCGGCCTTCAGGGGGCCTCGGTCCCTGAGCTCATCATAAAAACCTTTTGAGGAAACAGTGATCGGCATCTACGCTCCGTTGCCATGGATACGATGCAGGATCCATCTCTCTCTCTCTTTTTTCTTTGGCCTTGAGTCTCGATCGCCCCGCTCTCCCCACCTCCTCCCCTGTGTTTCCATCCTGCTGCAGTAAACTGCTCCTCCAGGTCGTCAGCTGGCGGCTTCACCTCCTTAGTTTCCACAGCCTCAAGTCTGACGTCCTCCCTCGGCCCGGCCCGAACACAAGCTTCTCCTAAATCAAATCTATATTGGGAGACTTTATCATCAGGAGGTGCAGGGGAAGGAGGTGGAGAGGAAGGAGGTGGAGAGGAAGGAGGTGGAGAGGAAGGAGGTGCAGGGGAAGGAGGTGGAGAGGAAGGAGATGGAGAGGAAGGAGGTGCAGGGGAAGGAGGTGGAGAGGAAGGAGGTGGAGAGGAAGGAGGTGGAGAGGAAGGAGGTGGAGAGGAAGGAGATGGAGAGGAAGGAGGTGGAGAGGAAGGAGGTGGAGAGGAAGGAGGTGGAGAGGAAGGAGGTGGAGAGGAAGGAGGTGGCCTGCTACACCAGGCAGCCTAACAGACGATTCTGGACGTTCAAATCATCTCCAGCCGTGTTACTGACGACCAGAAGTTTGTCACAGTCATTAACGTGGTGACTGTGGATCGTGATCACACTGATTAACTGGTTGGAAAAAGAAATCCTCAAACAGCCACAGTCATCGTTCAGACTCAAGTTTGTTTCTGTGTGAAGAGGAGTCCTCACAGTCTGTCCTCAGTAGAAGTTCTGATCCAGCTTGTTTCCTCCAGTACAGTAACAGAGTTCAGGCTCTGACATGGACTCAGAGTATCAGAGTAAAAAGTCTCCCGCTGAAGGACATTTGTGCTCAAAGCTAACTGAAGCTCACGTCATATTAATAGAATTCAAAGACTATTAAAGTTAAAGGTAGAATCAGTAGGATTTGTCCCAGCTGTTCCTGAACGCACCACAAAGACAGCTGATTGTTGAGTCTCATTCCCAGGACGTCAAATAGACACATGTTGGGTTGGTAAAGCGTCCCGAGCAGCAACAAAGAGAGAAAATCAGAAACTCTCTGCAGATACGAGACACTAACACGCCTTTTCTCCACATTCCAGCCTCCCTCTCTGTCTGTTTACGGCTTCTTACGGCTTTTACGTCTTTGTCTCGTCTCGCTGCGTCTGATTGGTCCACATCAGTCTGCTGATGTTGGGAAATAACAAGAATCCAGAATTCACCTCAGATGCATCAAACTAAAGTAACGAGGCTGTTGTGAAGCTGTGAGGAGGAGAAAGTTCAGATGTAGAGAGGAGCTCGGTGTGGATATCGATTGGCGCTGAATGGAACGACACAATATCTGAGAAGACGACAGGGAACACAGCACCGAGGTGGTTTTCTAGCTGGTTTGGGTCCTGGTACCGCGGACTGAGTCTGCAGCTTTCTATAGGCTAACAAACAGAACCATGAGCCCGGACAGAGGTGAGGATTAAAACTGAGCATCTCAGGAGGTTTCCAGCAGCTTTTTGTTACTCAAAGCTCAGACGCTGCAGCGTTTCCTCTCCTGCTGTGACTCTGCATTATTTAAGGAGAGGAATATTGAAAACATTGTGTGTACCAACTGAGAGGAAGTGCAGCGTTCCCCTCCACAGGTGACAAATCGACTGCCTTTGTTCTCTGTGGAATAAATCTGAATAAAACAACTTCTAACCTTCTTCAAAGGAAAGTTACAGTGGTGAGAAAAACAGGACAATTTGAATAATTACATTCCTTTCAGCTGCACTCCAGAGACACAACAAGACCAACTGCAGGACGAACTGCAGGACAAACTGCAGGACGAACTGCAGGACAAACTGCAGGACGAACTGCAGGACAAACTGCAGGACGAACTGCAGGACAAACTGCAGGACGAACTGCAGGACGAGGGCCACAACACGAAGCAGCTGATGGTGAGACACCTGAACACACCGCTCATCTCCTGCTGCTCAGAGAGCCTGGACCAGGACAGAGGTGCAACCTGAATTTACAGCCTCGCTGCTTTTTTACCAACAGGGCTGCGAACACGAGCGTCCGAGCTCAACGGACTTCATCCTCAGAGGACGGACCTCTGCGACGTCTGCAGGCGTCTGGAGACGTCTGGAGATGGTTCCATCAGGAGGACGACCGAGTGACAAGAGACCAAAAGACGGTTACAGCCGTCATCATTCACCACAGGACACACACCATGACATCATACAGTAACCATGGAAACAAACATGTTGACAGTCGGAAAGGTTTCCTAACTCCTGCCACCAGGACACACACACACACACACACACACACACAGAAAAATATGAAAATCAAAAACATTAAAACAATAAAGCTGAAATGAATAATTTGTCCCTCAGCAGAAAAACTCTGCTCTTCTCATTCAGACCTGAAGCCACTGAAGTCCAACTCAAGTGTTGCTGTTCTGAGGAGAGAAACAGACGAGTGTGTTGCTGCAGTACCGTCAGCGACCACCAGGACAGACTGACGGCCGAGGCGGAGCGTGCAGGTGCCACAGATGCTGCAGGTGCCGCAGGTGCTGCAGGTGCCGCAGGTGCCGCAGGTGCCGCAGGTGCAGCAGGTGCAGCAGGAGCCGCAGGTGCTGCAGGAGCCGCAGGTGCTGCAGGTGCCGCAGGTGCTGCAGGTGCCGCAGGTGCCGCAGGTGCCGCAGGAGCCGCAGGTGCAGCAGGAGCCGCAGGTGCTGCAGGTGCTGCAGGAGCTGCAGGTGCAGCAGGAGCTGCAGGTGCTACAGGTGCTGCAGGAGCTGCAGGTGCTGCAGGTGCTGCAGGAGCTGCAGGAGCTGCAGGTGCAGCAGGAGCTGCAGGTGCTGCAGGAGCTGCAGGAGCTGCAGGTGCCGCAGGAGCTGCAGGTGCCGCAGGAGCTGCAGGTGCAGCAGGAGCTGCAGGTGCTGCAGGAGCTGCAGGAGCTGCAGGTTGTCCGGATGATCTGAGGCTGACGGTGTTGTTGGACGTGTGTGGAGTGAAGCGTCTTCGTCTCTCCTTCTTCACTAGTTCACTTCCTCTTCTCTTCCTTCTTCAGCAGGTGCAGCAGCACTCAGTCCTCCTCTGATTGGCTGTATATTTCCCCTCTGAGGACTGGTGTTACCCCCACCTGTGCGTCAGAGCTCACACTGAGTATGTTGAGGTCAGTGTCAGCCGGTCCCAGCGGTGTCGTTTGTGTTGGTGTGTTGTGTTGATGTGTGTTGATGTGATTCTGTCCTGAGGTTCAGTGCGTCACTGTGTCCAGCAGCTGGTCCGACTGTACCGACAGTCTCTGAGTTGACGGAGGGCTGATGGGCAGTGTCTTTCTGTGCTAAAGAGTGGCAGGATTTGAACCAACAACATCCCGGTCTCACGCCAGCTTCATTAACCCTCCTGGACCCGTTCATGAGCAGCTCCGGGTCGTCTCCGTCCGCTCCAAATCTCTCCAGCTGACTCATAGCGAAGCTCGGAGGCCCGTGAGCGATCGCTCTCGCAGAGATCAAGGTCAAATTTCATTACTCCTAATGAGGCTGAGCGCCATCAAATCTCCGGCTCCATCTCTCTCTCTGGCTCTCAGACATGAAACACAAGCAGCAGCAGATTTCTGAGCCGAGCCCGGAGATTCTGGAGTCATTACAGATAACACTGAAGGAGAAAAGAGACGGTATCTTCTCCCCTCGCTGCTGCCGCCGCCGCTGGGTCAGAACCACCTTTAATTGTCAAGTACAATCCGCTGAGACTTCCCCCTTTGAAAATAGCTTTTGATATATGTGCTGTGTGAAAACACGGCCTGCAGGAGGTTTCTGCAGCCGCATTAGTCAGATATTGTCTCTTTAAGAAGAAAACGCTTTTAAAGAAAAGTGCAATTTCAAGTAAATGAGCTTTTGTGTAATTTCAGGCGTAATGTGATGTTTTCTGCTCGGAGGAGATGAAATGTGCAGCAACACTGTGTCAGTCCTCAGAGCAGACCAGAGAGTGTGTGTGTGTGTGTGTGTGTGTGTGTGTGTGTGTGTGTGTGTGTATTTCCTGCTGGCTCCTCTATGATCGATGCTGTGATCATCCTGTCGGATCACTTGGCTGTTTCATGTATTTGTGAAGACTTGGATCGTGTGTTTCCATAACCGGCCGCACACAGAGACATCACGGAGACATCACGGAGACATCACGGAGACATCACGGAGACATCACAGAGACATCACGGAGACATCACGGAGACATCACGGAGACACAAGTGACTGGAGGCTCTCCAAGCGGCGACATCACGACGTGTCCTTACTACAGAACTGTGTGGGCTCATGAAGCAGCGAGGTCGTCTCCACTGACCTGCAGCTCAGAGCCTGAACACACAGATCATGTTCCACCTCACAGCAGCACCAACACGTTATCATCCTTTATTCAACCTGCAAGAACCTGAAAGCTACAACGTCCCTCCTGCTGCTGAGTCCTGGTCCAGCTGGCAGCAGAACACAATAAAGTGGCTTTACACCTTGTGGGTGTGGTTCTGTAGTGTGGGTGTGGTTCTGTAGTGTGGGTGTGGTTCTGTAGTGTCTGTGTGGTTCTGCAGTGTCTGTGTGGTTCTGTAGTGTGGGTGTGGTTCTGTAGTGTGGGTGCGGTTCTGTAGTGTCTGTGTGGTTCTGCAGTGTCTGTGTGGTTCTGTAGTGTGGGTGTGGTTCTGTAGTGTGGGTGCGGTTCTGTAGTGTCTGTGTGGTTCTGTAGTGTGGGTGTGGTTCTGTAGTGTCTGTGTGGTTCTGTAGTGTCTGTGTGGTTCTGTAGTGTGGGTGTGGTTCTGTAGTGTCTGTGTGGTTCTGTAGTGTCTGTGTGGTTCTGTAGTGTGGGTGTGGTTCTGTAGTGTGGGTGTGGTTCTGTAGTGTCTGTGTGGTTCTGTAGTGTGGGTGTGGTTCTGTAGTGTCTGTGTGGTTCTGTAGTGTCTGTGTGGTTCTGCAGTGTCTGTGCGGTTCTGCAGTGTCTGTGTGGTTCTGTAGTGTGGGTGTGGTTCTGTAGTGTGGGTGTGGTTCTGTAGTGTGGGTGTGGTTCTGTAGTGTGGGTGTGGTTCTGTAGTGTCTGTGTGGTTCTGCAGTGTCGGTGTGGATCTGCAGTGTCTGTGTGGTTCTGTAGTGTCTGTGTGGTTCTGCAGTGTCTGTGCGGTTCTGTAGTGTCTGTGTGGTTCTGCAGTGTCGGTGTGGATCTGCAGTGTCTGTGTGGTTCTGTAGTGTCTGTGTGGTTCTGCAGTGTCTGTGTGGTTCTGCAGTGTCTGTGTGGTTCTGCAGTGTCTGTGTGGTTCTGTAGTGTGGGTGTGGTTCTGTAGTGTGGGTGTGGTTCTGTAGTGTGGGTGTGGTTCTGCAGTGTCTGTGTGGTTCTGTAGTGTCTGTGTGGTTCTGCAGTGTCTGTGTGGTTCTGTAGTGTCTGTGTGGTTCTGCAGTGTCTGTGCGGTTCTGCAGTGTCTGTGTGGTTCTGCAGTGTGGGTGTGGATCTGATGGAGACGTGTCGGGTCAGAGGAGGACAAGGTCCGGTCCCAGGACGGGTCTCCGTCCGTCTCTGAGTGTCGTCTGAGCAGCTGGACTGTTTGTCTTCACTTTTAGAATCTGTCATCAGAGAAACAGAACAGCTCCGTCTTCGTCTCAGAGGACGTGAACGTTTGTACCACCAGTGCTGACATGTTGAAGGTGTCAGATCCAAACCTGCGTACAGATAAAAACTAGCCTGAACTGTCCCTGATAAATTACATCTTCAGCTCTGTCAGCAGGATACTGATCACAGCTGTGCAGTGATGTCGGCACGTGGAACCACTAAACGTCCGACTGCTCTCAGGTGACTGAGTGAAAGCTGCATTTGCTCTGAGACGACAAACAGACAATAACTGTGAATAAACTTCAGTGTGACGATTGGAAGGTTTTATTCTGTCGGCAGCACGCTGCATCCTACCCTAACCCGTCGTGGTGACAGAAGGACGATGATCAGCTGCTTCACAATCTACTTCCTGTGTTTCTTCTGTCCTGACGGGCCTGGAGCTGCTGGGAGATGTGATCGTCTTCTTTCTGTCTGTTTCTCAGTTTCTTTCCTTCCTGCTGGTCTGCTTTGTGACATTTGTTTGCAGTGACCTTCTGTCTTTGAGGTGACACTGATGTTTCCGTCCTGACAGCTATGGTTCAGGCGGAGGGCAGGACGGGCAGCATCCACACATCCGGTTTATTGTGTCTGGACAGAGACATTAATGTCACTACTTCTGAACTACAACATGATGGTTCAAGGTCTAAACACTTTATTTTTATTTTATTAGTTCACAGTGAAATCAAATCATGTGTAAAGTTTAGAGGGGAATTTATCTGAACTTATAACTCATCAGACTGACGCTGATATCTCACATGGTGAGTTAAGAGTTTCTGAAGGTGAAGCGAGGCTGTTTTTACAGTCTGGTCACTTTCTATCATCTATAAGTGAATAAATCTAAATCCACAGACGTCCCTCAGTGCTGCAGAGCCGACGCGTCCCTGGTCCAGAGTCAACAGGAGCTGCGGGGAGGACTTCCTGCTTCAGGACACACATTAACCACAAGTCTCACAGCATTCAGAATCAATGTGTCCCTCTGAAGAGACCAACTGTCAGGATAATATACAATATATTTACTGAAGGGGGAAAAATTACAGCTGCTGAATGAAATTAATCTAATTTGAGTCGGAGGACGTGATGGAGCAGCTTCTGCAGCCAGCAGAGGATCAGCAGCAGATGTCAGGAGAGACGAGGGGAGAATACGGACTTCAGGACCTGGTCTGAGTGTGACAGATCAGACAGAGTCATTATTTAAATTCAACACTTTGTTGTCTGCAGCAGCGACACCTTTCAAAGTGTCTTTGGACTTTAACAGTTCTGCAGGATTGAATCTGCAGGCCAGTCCTGGCAGCCTTCACTCTGTGGAGGAAGCAGGTGATGCTGTGTGCTGGATATGAACACATTAATCCAGTCATGTGAAGTCCACAGGGAGTGAGATTACACCAGCCTGTAATCCAGCCTGGTCCTGATGTCATCACCTGTTCAGCTCATGACCTGAATACGTTTACTGTTATCAAACATCAGTGATGTCACAGAGTGAGATATTACTGTCAGTGTTTCACAACACGCGCCAGTCGAGCCGCAGACGTTTATTCTGCCCTGCGGTCCGTCTCTCAGGCTACAGGCAGGCTAGTGTGGAGCTCTCTGATTGGTGGAAGCCTGCAGATAAACTCAGAGGAGCCCCGAGTCAGAACCTGTGTTGGTACTGCAGGTGTGTTTTAACAAGTATTCATCCTGTAATGAAGATCAATTATCCCTCACAGACACAGACAATATGGCCGACTGTCGTCTCTCCTGATCGTCACACCTGAGGCTGCAGCTGAACATCAGGTTCACATTATTATTACTGCAATGTGCAGAGTATTACCTGTGTAACTGAGTATATTTAGGTATAAAGCAGCTGGTGGAGTCGAGCTGAGCTGCAGATCTGCTGATTCTCATGGTCCTGTGAATTCAGCTTTAATGTGCAAATGAACCAGAACAGATTCTGATTCTGAGAGAAGAACATCAACACTTTTCTTCAAGTGTGTAAATCCTAAAAATGTGTTGAGCATGTTGACGTGTGTGTGTGTGTGTGTGTGTGTGTGTGTGTGTGTGGCTCCATTCACACAGCAGAAGATGCACACAAGCTGCAGCGCTGTTCACCAATTCTCCTCCGATGGTGATTCACACAGAGAAGCATCTCTGCCATGAAGACGAACTGCTGTGTTGGTGCTGCGGCTCCTAAAGAGGCGTGACGGTGACGTCATGATGATGTCAGCATGTTTCCCCGGTGTCCTCCTGTCAGTCTGACTCCCTCACTCACGGGACGGAGTGTCAGTAGGACAGACAGGAGGACAGACAGGAGGACAGACACTTCTCCATGTATATCTGTGGTATTTTCTTTCTCATATAAGTTGCCAAAGACAGTTACAGTTACTACATTACTGTTGTTTGGTCCTGTAATGTTGCATCATGGGACATTTCTCTTTATTTGGTTGGGTGAAGGACCTGTGCAGTTTTCAGACTGTGCGATCGACACGCCCTCGCTCCACACCGCCGGCTTATCTGTTCACACCAACTGTTGTTATCCTGGACAGCAAGACGCCAATGTGTCCGTCTTTTTTACAGCTGGGTCTGTGGATTTAGACAGAAGGCGGTTTATTGGGGTCTGTTTTGGTCCTCCAGTATGACGTCTCAGAGGGAACACTCATTTCCACCTCCAGTGCTGTAAATCCAAACCGTCGATGTGCCGGCCTCTGTGTGAGGTGGGTGCAGGTGTTGATGACCTGTGCTGTTGTTTGACCCACAGCCGGGGAGTTTTAAAACCAGGAAGCAGCTGATCACAGCAGTCAGTCCATCACTTCATCTGCAGACGTCAAGATGAGCAGCTGGACAGCTGCAGAGATCCAGGAGATGCAGCGTCTCCTCGTCTCTGTAGCTGTCTTCACTGTCCGCTTGTTGTTGTAGCAGCAAGTTACTAACGGTCGCTACTTTCAAATTAAAAGCCCTCCGCTGAGAACCCAGTTCTAAACTCCAGTGGGGTGCAATGTAAAGCTCTTATTTTGAAGAAATTGTCACTGTTCACAGCCCAACTTCCTGCTTCACGTCATGTCACACGTTCACGTTTACCCCAGAGGCGACTTTTGTAAAAGAAGGAATATTATGTCTCTGTTTCAGAAAGACAGGCCGGCACATTGCCACCTTTACCTTGCTGCAGATGTGCCGCCTTTTGTATCTGGGCCTCTGCTTCGGTTCACCAATACTACTGATACTACGACCGGAGGCGGATCAGTGCCGGAGTGAAATTTCATCCCTACCGTGAGAGATTCAAGCTGAGATGGAGGCAGGTAACTGATGTACTAAAGCCACACCAAAAAGCCAGTGTGAATGGGGCTTGTGTGTGTGTGTGTGAGAGAGTGAGTGTGTGTGTGTGTGTGTGTATGTGTGTGAGAGAGTGAGTGTGTGTGTGTGTGTATGTGTGTGTGAGAGAGTGAGTGTGTGTGTGTGTGCATGTGTGTGTGTGTGTGTGTGTTGTCCTGAGGAGCTGCAGGTTGAAGGAGTGGTCGTCCTGCAGCAGATTACGGCCACATAAACTCTGACAGAGAGCCATCAGAGCGAAACACGGTCTGATTGACCCATTAAGCCTCAGCAGAATTCTGTGCCGGCAGGAACCAGAACCACAGGGAGGAGCAGGGACATGTCAGAAGGAGAAAGAAAAGGCTGGCAGCAGTATTTCTCTACATCAGGTAAACTGAAGCAGCCTGTAATGTGTAGAAATCATCTCGTTCAGCAGGATGGTTAGAAAACGCTCCTCTGCTGATATAACAGCAGATCATGTATGTCACTGAGCCACATCATGATAATTGATCCATACGTAACGTAGCGACTCGCCCTCAGGCTGGAGGAGTTCTTCTTCTGCGGCTCCGCTAAGTGCAGCCGGTTCAGACAAACGTTATTAATCTTCTAAATATGCTGATTACTCGTCTGTGCCTTCATCTCAAATTGCCTCAGAAAATCAGCCAACATGTACCTTGGCTAAATCATATTAGGTCTGACTGTCACGCTTGAACATATAGTTTCAGTAATAGCTCCCCTTTGTGATGTGGAGAGCAACACACACTCACACAGCACAAAGCACACACAGAGGAGTTATGAGGATGGAGGGAAAGAAGCAATAATGGGAGGCCTAATAGCAACAGCTCTGCCACATCTGGCTTACCGGGGGCTATTGAGGTGAATAATTTAGTGTTGTGAAGAAGCAGAGACATGGCCTTGAATGCAGAAGCAGAAGAATGCTGCAGATCAAATCACAGAGTTAGAAAACACGCCGGCTGTACACCTGAAGAACGAGGACGTCCTGAGCGTCAGCAGACGCAGATGTTGGACAGAACATGTTGATGCAGAGAGAAGTTCACGTTCAGGGTGGATGAAATGAGGTTTTCACACACAAACAGAAACAGGAAGAGAAAATAAAAGCATGTAAAGGTGTGTGTGTGTGTTGGAGGCGGACGGTGTCTTTACATCTTTACATGCAGGACTTTTATTTTCTCTTCCTGCTTCTGTTTGTGTGTGAAAACCTCCAGAGTCTGAATAAATGTTCCAGCTACGTTTCTTTGTGTATCTGAGCGTGATGCGACTCGTATTGTTGGACTGTTGAACATGTAGGACAACAATCGTCCCGTGGTGACGGTGCTGTTCGCTCCGTCCTCTTCCTGTTGAACATGCTCCTTCAGTGTGGTCCGTTTGGCTCCGCCGGGCCGGATCAAAGCACCTAATACATTTGTAAACCTTTCATGCTATCTGATAATCTTCTCTCACTATCTGTCCTGAACAAGCATCCAATTAGGGATCCCCCCTCAGATTGTGAGGACGGACAGATCTGGTCTAAACTGGCCTGATAATCCTGCAGCGAGTCCCAGAACCGCATCACACACTGGCCAGCGCTTCACTGGGATTCATTAATACACTCAGATGCAAATTGTTTAACTGTGGTCTTGGCTCAGGAAAGATTAGGTGGGATGGATGTTTGCTGGGTTCCTCTTGAACGCTGCAGTTATCAGTACACAAGATCTGATGTAATTAACAAACGTAATGACTGTAGAGATGAAGCTCATTAGAGGATCTGTGCTGACGGAGGCGCCGGCATGAATATTCAGGAGGAGAGTTCAGTCCTGCACAGTGAAACTTTCTTCATTCATTAGAGAGATTTGCATCTTCTCCATCTGCTGTGTTTTATTTATTAAGCATCATGGATCATCTCACAGTCAACGAGAGGCCCTAACCCTAACCCTAGTCACTCCAGCGTGTCCTGGGTCTTCCCCGGGGTCTCCTCCCGGCAGGACATGCCAGGAACACCTCCCGAGGAAGGCGTCAATAACAATCACATGTTCGACTATAATATTGTTTCCAGCGCTGATGGTCAGATTATCACGTCTGTCTGATCCAACAGTGAACCCTCCTGAAACAAGTTTCCTCCAGTTCAACAGCTGATCGTCTTCCTGCATGCAGGCTAATGCTAAGCTAACTGTGCCGTCTCTGAGTGATCCTTCATTTCTTTGTATTCACACAGACTGACAGGCGGAGAATCAACGACTTCACTGATGGAAACTAAAAGCTCATTCTGATCGTACCTGCGATTAAACTGAACTTGTGCCATGGAGTCACCACCGGCCTCATCAGACACTGTCAGTGTGTCAGACACATGACTGATCCGCAGCCCAGCGAACTGATCAGTATTCAGCATCAGTCATAAAGAAAGTGGTGTTTGGATGTTCGGTTCAATATTTAAGAAGCTAATCAGACGGAGGCAGAGCTGTGCGAAGGACCAATGAGACGAGAGAGAATTGTGTTTGTGTGTGTGATTAATATCTCAGATATCAGTCGACTCTACTGATATCTAAACTAAACATGACAACGCAACGTTGTCAACATAACTCACTGGAATTCCCAAATACTTCAGACTTCAGAGAAAGAGGAGGGGGTTCAAGTTCTGTCCATGTGTCTCCTGCATCTGCAGCTGCCATTGTTGTAAGAGTGACGAAGCTCCTTTCAGTAATAGGTGTGCATGAGGTGTGTGTGCCTGAGGTGTGAGTGGGCGAGCGAGGGTGAGGGAGCGTACATACGTACGGACAGTGAATGAATGGGAGGAAGGAGAAGTGAAAGGAGTAGCAGGAGTAGCATCAGCAGGAACGTGTACAGTACAGGCTGCAGTCTGGCTGTGAATAAAGGCGACGGCTCCTCCAGATACATTAAAGCTCCCTGGTATTATTTCCTGATCAGCTGAACTCTGTTTCACTCTGAAGGGAAACACAAACGTCGGCCCTGGAGGAATCATCTCCCCTGTGCTGCCCGACACGGTCCAGGAGCTGAACAGTGTAACACCATGCTGTCGTTCGACTGGCTGTAGCTAACAGCTGCTGGCCAAGCTAGTAGCTAAGTTAGAGGAGGTCGACTCGCAGCACTTCAACATTTACTGTGTGTGTTTTTTTCCGCTTGGCAAGCCAACCGGACGTGACATGGGGGTGTGGCAACATCGACGATCCCATTTTTTAATTGGAAGTTGGAGATTGTGACTTTATTTCGGTGTGACACACTTATTATTGTGTATAATATTCAGTGAAAACCGCAGGAAGGAAACAGACACACAGATCAATGAGCAAAGGTCCGACTGCATCAGAACATCAACAGCAGCATGATTTTAAATATTTAAAATAACTTGGTTCTGCACTCAGGAGGTGAATATGATGCTGTTTGTGTCTGTTGTTAATATTTAATCTAAACTCCTTTAAGTGGTTTCTCACCAGGAGCTGTGTGTTTGTCTGTTAGAGTGAAAAGTTCACATGATGAAGAAACTTCAGTTCAGACAGGAAGAACTGCAGCGTCACATGACATCAGTGACAGACAAACCTCCTCCTCTTCCTCCCTCGTCCTCCTCCTCCTCCCTCCTCCTCCTCCCCCTCCCTCATCCTCCCTCCTCTTCCTCCTCCACTTCCTCCCTCCTCTTCCTCCTCCTCCTTCTCCTCCCCCTCCCTCCTCCTCCTCTTCCTCCTCCTCCTTCTCCTCCCCCTCCCTCCTCCTCCTCTTCCTCTTCCTCCTCCTCCTTCTCCTCCCCCTCCCTCCTCCTCCTCTTCCTCCTCCTTCTCTACAACTGAAATCAGTTTCACCCAGTTTCAGCTGCTGACCTCATCGTCATGGTTACAGTAAGTGTGACATCAGTGAACACACCTTCATCACCCACACTGTGAAGAGCAGAAGTAGGTGAGGGTGACACAAACTCACATTGAGCTGCAGCGTCTCGGTCCACTGTCCAATCACACGGTAGCCCGGCCCGCTCACGTTGTTCCACTGGTACTGAAACAGGTCGTAGCGTCCAGGAGCGTCGCCGTTACGGTTGAATGTCACTGAGGTACCCGCACTTCCTGTGGAGGACAAAAAGCCACTGAGTTAGTTAATCAATCAATCAGTCAATCAATCAGTGATGGTAAATGATGTGTGGAGCTTTGAGAGTCATGTCTCCATGTTTGTTCCGGTCCACTCGTGCCGTGTGAATGAGTCGGGTGGTTGATGGAGTCACACAGCAGGTGGAGCTCCAGGCCGTGCCATGAAACCACAGAAGAAGAATGAGAGCGCTCCGGCTGTAACCATGTGAGGAAGGTTACACCTCCTCCTCTTCGCTCCACTCACAACAGGAAGTGACCGGTCACACTCAAGTCACACGTTTGATGAACGATATCTTTAATTTATTTATTATATTTCTTGTTTTACGCCTTCGACAGCAGAATGATCCTCTCGTGTTCACAAACTGAAACTAGCAAATGGAAACATCACTATATTACCCATGATCCTCTGCACAAACACTTTGCTCTCAGTGACTAACTGCTGATTGGTCCAAAGATTCTCCTGTGGCATTATGGGAAATCAACCATGGCTGCCATCATCTGTGCTAAGAGATTTTCCTCAATGAAGAGCGGACAGAAATATTCACAGAAGATGTTTAATGTGATAAAAATCATTGTGGATTTATTGCAAAAGACAGCTGATCAATCAACTGATCACACAGCTGATCAATCAACTGATCACACAGCTGATCAATCAGCTGATCAATTAGCTGATCACACAGCTAATCAATCAGCTGATCAATTAGCTGATCACACAGCTGATCAATCAGCTGATCAATTAGCTGATCACACAGCTAATCAATCAGCTGATCAATCAGCTGATCACACAGCTGATCAATTAGCTGATCACACAGCTGATCGATCAGCTGATCACCTGCAGAGAGAGGTCAGCAGCTACAGCGTTAAAGTCATGAAGACTTTTCGAAATGATGCAAATTGTAGTTGTGTACGTCATCATCAGTGACATCATATGTGGTTACTGTAACATGTGACTGGTTCTGATTGATCCAGAACTTAACTGAACCGTTTCACAACATTTAGAACGATCCAAAAGTCTCAGAGGTGATAAATGTCGACTGTTTTACTGAAGATTTATTTTGAAACCTGGGTGTTCTGGTCATCATCACTAAACTGACTCCAGATTTGTAGGCAGGATGTGGCGGCTCGAAGCTTCGGGACGACGACCCGGCTGAGAGAACGGGTTGGTTCTGACTCTGTTAGAAGGCGTCCTCTCTCAGGATGGGTCGTCTCTCCCACCTCCCTGTCCTCTCTGTTATTATTCCTCTGTTCTTTGACGGCGGGAGCCTCCCCTCCTCTCCCCCTCCTGTTTGTTTACTGGTGCTGGTGCTGCTCGGTGCCGGACCAGAACTCTCTTTCAAGTTTGTATTTAATTTAGAGTGAAAGGGAGGAAGAGCGATAGAGAGAGCAACAGAACTGTGGTGAAAGGAGAGAGAAGAAAAGAAAAAGTCTGCCGGGCAGAAGCGAGGCGACAGATAGTGTTGAGCCCCACAGATATCCTCGGGTCAGAACGGTTCTGGAGGAGAACTGCAGCGTCTTTATTAATATTTGTTTCTCTCAGTAACTCTGAAGTCTGAAACCTCTTTAGAATATGTTGCTGCGCTCGTCATTAAACAGTTCTGTTCCTTTCTCACATTCTGATTCCATACTTTAGATTCTGGTGGAGAATGAAGATGAAGACGAGGATGAAGATGAAGACGAGGATGAAGATGAAGACGAGGATGAAGATGAAGACGAGGATGAAGAAGAGGATGGTTGGTGAGGTGCGGGGAGCCGAGCGGTTCTGAGGCATCACTGTGACGTGTGTGGACATGAACTGTGTACATTCTGTCAGTGAACTGCTCAACATGCTGCTGCGTCTTTAACTCCAGCCAGTTATGAATATTTTAAAGGTCAAACACAGAAAGAACATTAAAGAAATAACTGCACAAAAACAAAACATGACTTAGTTTCAAAGATTTATGGATGAAATCTCCCAGCAGACAGAAAAGGTTTTAATTAAGAGTGTGAAGCTTTCAGTGGTCTTCAGCATGTTTCTGTCTTTGGGCTCAATCTGCTGCTTTAATTGAATTAAGAGACGTGTTCTGATCTTATTTACTACGTGAACACAGAGAGAGACTGACGGCCGCGATCACAGAGAAAATAGATTCTCACTCTGAACCGGCGCTGGAGTCGATCTGGTGTCTGTTTGGTGTTGGAGAGCTCAATTATTAATTCCTGCCATGACCAGACGGCTGCTGCAGATCAATACCTGGGTTAATAGCTACCACAGGCAACGCAGAGAAATCGCTTGATATAAAATGTTTTTTGTTTCTCAGTCGATATCTGGCTCATGTTTGTTTCAGTGGGAACGCAAAGAAATCGTCTGCTGCTGGTGGAGAATGGAGAGCTGAGTCTCTTTCTCCTTCTTTTTACTGATCAATTTCTTAATTTATTGTGCTCCAAATAAAGTCCAGCGTTATCCCAGTAATACCTGTGTCTTGAGGAGGTGAAGCTCCAGCAGCTTCTGTGTGTGTGTGTGTGTGTGTGTGTGTGTGTGTGAGAGAGAGATTATTAAGACTCTAATAAACGGTGTGTGAGCGCTTCATCTGCCACTTTCATTTTAAATTAGCACATTGCAGTCTTTGCTAATTACCTGATAAAAGAATCTCTGGAGGGAAGATTTCCGAGGCTCCGTCTAATTCATTAAAACTATAAAACTGAGCAAATAATGTGATGAATATTACAGGTGGAACTGCAAACAGCTGCTTTACCTGACAGCCTGATGTCACAAGGTGCTAAATAATTATTCAGCGTGTTCAGCGTCACACACAGGAGTCACCTGTGACATCACCTGTGACATCACCTGTGACATCACCTGTTGATTGGTGTGTTACAATGCAACACAATCAGATTCATCACGTTAAAAACAGGACGAGATGTAACACCTGATCTCATCCAGCCGTCTCCTCTCATCTCCTGACAGCCTGAACCTCCTGCTCTGTCTCCTCCCGCCCCGTCTCCTCCTGCTCTGTCTCCTCCTGCTCTGTCTCCTCCTGCTCTGTCTCCTCCTGCTCTGTCTCCTCCCGCTCTGTCTCCTCCTGCCCTGTCTCCTCCTGCTCTGTCTCCTCCCGCCCCGTCTCCTCCTGCCCTGTCTCCTCCTGCTCTGTCTCCTCCTGCTCCGTCTCCTCCTGCTCCGTCTCCTCCCGCTCCGTCTCCTCCTGCTCCGTCTTCTCCTGCTCCGTCTCCTCCTGCTCCGTCTCCTCCTGCTCTGTCTCCTCCTGCTCTGTCTCCTCCCGCCCTGTCTCCTCCCGCTCTGTCTCCTCCCGCTCCGTCTCCTCCCGCCCCGTCTCCTCCCGCTCTGTCTCCTCCTGCTCTGTCTCCTCCCGCTCCGTCTCCTCCCGCCCTGTCTCCTCCTGCTCTGTCTCCTCCTGCTCTGTCTCCTCCCGCTCCGTCTCCTCCTGCTCTGTCTCCTCCCGCCCTGTCTTCTCCTGCTCTGTCTCCTCCCGCTCCGTCTCCTCCTGCTCTGTCTCCTCCTGCCCTGTCTCCTCCTGCTCCAACAAGTGGTTAAACCCAGGAGACTACAGAACATCTGTGGTTCTGATGAGTCCAGGTTCTACCATCCGTCCGGTCTGATCAGATCACAGAGGTCAGCTATCTACATCAACCTGCGTCTGAGTGACCACCTGTGATGTGATGTCACTTCCTGCTCTGCACAAAACAAACCCGTCCATCACTGAGACGAACAGACTCCATGTTTCTACTCAAAGACAGAAAGAAGTTCATGTAGAACATTTGCTGAATGAACAAGAAGGTCCAAATAATGCAGAATGAGTCAGAGACAGAGTTTCACAGAGTTTATAAAGTGTCTCCAACTCAACAACTCACTAAACTGACACATTTGTTAAGGGAGTCTGGGGACTTTCTCCACGGGGACAAAGAAGGAGCCTATACTGTTGATTCAGACCTGAGATTTGTATTTACAACAGTTGTGTTGCACTCAGAAACTGCGTGGGCGCCAAATCATACAAAATACTAATTTCTACATAATGTTACTTTAATGGTTTGATTTTAATGCAGAATTTACAGGAAGACTCCAGTGATTTAGAATTTGTCAGAGACAGTTTCACAATGTTTGTTCAGTTTCTCCTCATGGAACAACTCTTAAATTCACTACATTTGTTAAGGGAGTCTGGTGATGATGTCACTGGTTCACTGGTTTGATCAGCTGAAATTTTCTGTATTAAATCAAATCTTTCACTAAATATCTGAACAGAGCCGGTAACTCTCCTCAGGCTCCTTCTGAATGTATTCAGCAGCACTAAAGAAGTCTAAAGGTAGACGATGAGGTCACACACACACACACACACACACACACACACACACACACACACACACACACGCACCTCGTCCCCCGAGGCTGCAGACTGAAAACAATAATATCACGATGCAGGACGCTGCTGTAATAACACTGCATTTCATTTGCATTTTGTCTGGAGGATGAAAAGTGTTTGCGGGCCGACCGCTCGCCATAAAGACGCTCCGTCCTCTGTTATTGGACCTGGAGAGAAAGAAGAGTGGGTGATGAAACTCCTCGGGCGGTTTATGTTCCAAACACTGGAGCCCACGGAAAGTCAGAAATTTTAAAACCTGGCAGCGACTTAATGACTGACTTCATTCTGTTCTATGGAGCAATAAAAGTCTTAATTATTGCCCCTTTAAGAGCAATAAGACCTGCTCACACACACACACACACACACACACACACACACACACACAGACACGAGTTTCTCCAGTAGACTGATGATTGTGTCATAACTATCTACTCAGGACTGTAACAAACACTTGTGAATGACTATTTGTGTACCTAAAGTGCTTTAAACACATCCTTGAATACGTCATCTTATTCTGAGACAGAAGCAGCTGAAGGACGAGACGTGTCGACTCTCAGCTGTGTAAAGAACTGACCTGAGATCAGATCTGTGACGACATCCTGAGACAAGTTCGCCAAGTGACACTCAAGAGGAGCAGAAGAAGAGAGGAGTCAGTGAACACATCGCACCAGCAGACACACAAGCTAGGAGAGTTAGCATAGCAGCTAACGCCCAGAGACGCAGCTGCTCTGCAGGGATGTTAGCAGATTATGGAATAATACCTTCATCACCGAGCCGGACACACGGGTTCTGATGAACTAAAGAACAAAGTCGGGACTTCTTCTTCTTCCCGTCTGTCGCTGTTCAACAACCTTTCGACAGTTTTAGAAATGAAATAGAATGTTTCATCGTCTACATTCACCTGAAGTACAGTGGCCCAGAATGGACAAACAACACAGGCTGGCTACAACCTGCAGCCTCGCCACTAGATGTCACTCAACCCAAAACAAGAGGCACATTAACGCCTCGTCTATACGTTCTCACAGTCCGGTGCAGCATCAGCGCATCAGGGCGCCGTGTCACATGATTTAAATCAGCTCAGCTCCACACAGACTCGTTGCTTCCAGCTTCACTGTGACCTACATTCATCATATGCTTTTTTCCCAGTGAGAATACAATAACCAGCTGCACGCTCGGCTCCTCATCCGAACAAATATAATAATCTAATGACCCATTTACACTCATTATCTACAGCGTCTTCCATCCAGATGAAAGCAGCTGAGACTCAGAGTCCTGACTGCATCACAGTCGCTGCGTTCTGTAGCCACCGTGCAGAGGACCTATACGATGCATCACAACACACCTGCTGATTATTACAACACAGTCGAGTCAGAAGCAACACAACTTTAATCTGACATGAGGAGTAAATGTACTTAGTTACGTTCTTGCACTGTGTAGCTGTAATCTGAGGAGTGTAGCTGCTCTGTGAGGTGAGACTGTGATGGTGATGAGCAGACGTCTGGTCACGGTCAGCTAGAGCTGGAAAATATGGTTCCTTTAAATCATTCCACTCATTATGAGTCACTCAGTAAACTGAAGCAGGTTGTCAGATGAGTCACTTGAGTCAGTGTTGCCTAATCACCAAGAAACTCAGTCCGTCGTCCTCTTGCACTACGTTAGTGGTTACGAGTCTTAACTACGACAGGGCCGACTGGAGGATTCTAACACACAAACTTCACTCGCTCGGCTGTTTGTGCTCTGCTGCTCTGACTCGAGCTGCGAGCTTGATATGAAAACGGCTCTGTGTGATGCTATTTATCATGTTAGATTTGATTATAGTAGGATTCAAGTGATCCGAGTTAATGATACCAGAGATTCGCGACTCGTGGGTTATTTTAAAGACTCAGGTTAAAGGTCCGGATGAGTCATGATTCAGTCACCTCTACAGTGAACACTTCAGCCTCACCCAGAAGTTCACGGGTTCTGATTTCAGTACATGACATATATTTTAAACATGTCCATATCAGGCATTACGACCCAAGGCGGACGCAGAGGCCGGTTTACGACACAATCTAGACATTTTAATGCTCTTTTACATCCGGCAGAGTTTTTACGATCAGTTTCCTCTCTGGTGGGTTTGATCCCTCTGAAGCTGCTGTTCGACCCTGAAGAGTTCAAACGGCACGTCTCAGGAGGACGGGGCGGCGCGTCCACTCACCGTTGAAGCTGACGTTGCGGATGTACTTGAGCAGTTTCTTCCCTCCTGCCAGGTCCATCTCGGGGCAGATGCCGGAGTTCTCCGGGCACAGGTCCCTCTGCATGTTGTGGAGGGCGTGGGCCATGGCGTACACGGCGTCGATCACAAACTGGACCTTCCCCTCCTGCTCATACTTGGAATCGATGCCGATACGCTCCTGACCTGAGAGACAGACAGACAGACAGACAGACAGGATAAAAGATCCTCAACAGCCAACATTAACCAGTCCAACACTTTATAACTCAGAACTTCTGAATTCCATCAAACTCAGCTGTCACACATTCACTCAGCAGCTTTAACCTGTAAGAGAGGCTAAAAAAGCTTGTTGCCTTTTGAAATGTGACTCTTTCTGTTGTCTGTAACAACTTGTGGCAGTTTACACGTATTAATCTGTGTTGTTGACGATGAACCGGACCGTCTCTCGGTTCTCTGTGCCACCCGTCGACGACAGCACATATCAGCTTACAGAGCTCGTTTTAGAGACACCAGCCGAACGTTTCATGTCGTATTCTGCTGACTTCTGCTAACGTTAATTAGCCACAGCTGATTACATCAGCCAGCTAGAACTGAGCAGACTGTTGTACCGACTCAACTTATCTCACAGGAACCAGGTCCAAAGCTCCGAGTCCTTCAGCGCCTCCGGCTACAAATACAGAATCCAACGCAAAGAGCGAGAAAGTTTATCTTATTTTATGAGAAGGTCACAAGTCAGAAGGATCAGAACCTCTGGTTTAATCTTTAAATATGTTATATTTCGTATCATTTTCTCCTGAAATAAAGTTTGAATATAAAGTCATTAAAAGTTCTAAGTTACATTATAATGTTTCAGTTTTATCATAAATATGTGGAACCTGGAGAATCACTGATGCTGCTCAGCTGCACATTTCCTTCTTCACACTCCTGGCTCGATGTTTTCTGGAGTCTCTCTGTGTAAAACTAACAGCAGGAGCATGCAGAGAGGTTCTGAGCGGTCCGGTGAGACAGCGACCCGTACTGGTTCCCATTAAAGCTTTTATATGTGAGCGCTGTGCAGCCACTCGGTGCTGAAGCCTGAGGGAGGGAAACCTGAGCCTGTCAGCAGAAAGACGAGCGTGTCCAAAGTTATTTCCTCCCAAAACAGCAGCAGTTTGTATTCACTGAGTGTGATAACAGGATTGTGATGACTGTGGTGTATAAACGGGAGGATATGAGCCGTTTATGAACTGCTGGATGGAGGATGGACATGTGGTCCGTGCTGATATGGTGAAGGTGCCTCCGACACGCACGGTTCTGTCTTTTCAAATGTTGAAACTGTTTGGTTTGTTTGGAAACGTGTCGTCGGTCTGAACATGGAGGTCAAACCTGCTGACGCTCGGACTCGTGAACTTCAGGTTCAGGTGATTAAAGAGAGTCTGACAACATCTCAAATGTCTGGACAGCAGAACCATTTACTCATTTTATCCAAAGTCCAGTTAGCACAGGGCTACAGTGGAAGTTAGCTAACAGCTGGCTAACATCGTTAGCTGGTCTGCAGCTCGTCTCCACTAAGTCAAACTCAGACGTCCCGGAGATTCTGGTTCTGGTTGGAAGCAGCAGCTCGATGGAGGTGAAGAGAAATGTTACGACACAATCAGACGTAACGTCTCCAGCTGTTAACAACCTAATGATGCCACTTTGTCTCTACAACAGAACGATTTCCTCAGAATCAGACGGAGCCCAGGATAGTTTCCATAATTAAAAAGAAAAACAAAGAAGCTCTGTGATGATTAAGTCATCTGAATATATAACATGTAACGACAATCAGACGCAGAGATGCAAATAAATTCAGACAATCACAGAAGCAGTGGGAGGACTGAGTGCAGTGAAATCGTAGCACATTTCATTATGATGCACAATTACTAAGAATTGTTCTCCTGGTGTTTGGTGACACTGCTGCTGGAAACATTATGCAGCAAAATGCTAAATAAGTAAAGCAGTTAAATGGCAGCAGCTGCCGGGCCACCGCTGCAGGAACACTCGGTTCTGAGAGGAGGAGAAGGACGGGCTGTTCTGTCCTCGTCTGGGCCAAGCTTCTCTCTGATCCTCTTGTCTTTGTCTCAGCGTCCTGACTGACAGACAGACTTCTTCAGTCTCAGAGACGAGCGGAGTGAGAAGTTCTTGTTTGTCGCTGTTTAACAGCACCGACCCGCTCCATCATCCCGATCCCCTCTGGACTCCACACAATGAAGTTTCCTCGCTCTCCATCACGACGAGTTTCACACGTATCAAAGACAAACCTCGACCCTCCTGATCCATGTTGTTTCCTCCCAGCCGATGGTCCTTGAGATCTTTCAGACTATGTTGTTTTTCCAATCTGAGAGCTTAATCAGTCCTCCGAGGCTCTCAGGACCTTCAGGAGATTTAAACGGCTGCAGGCCTCAGCTGGTTCTCTTTCTCACTTGGAAACAGAATCTTTTCAGTGATCGTCTCTAATTTCTTACCATCTTTTAACGTCTGGAGCAAGTCGATGGTTCTGATTCTGAGAGCTGCTGAGCTGCTTTCTTCTTCATTTAAACTCTATTTCACGTCACGTGAGGATTGTCTCTGACAGGACGTCCGTCACCACAGGCTCCGACGTCACTGCGATTTTATTTGCTGCAGTTTAACTGTGACAGGTTCTGTTGGACCGTTCAGCTCAGGAGAATCTGCAGCTCCACCACAGAAAATACAGAATGCATCTTTCAGTCCAGTTTGTTTTTAAAATGTGACTAAACTGATAATGACGTGAGGACGGACGCTCTTCATGAGTTCAGGCTCACGTGGGAGCTCATTAACTGATGCTGTCAGCGCCGCAGCCCACTGGACAATCACATGCCAGCTGAATTATGGATGGAAAAAAACAAATCCCAGTTTAACCTCTGGTGTCTCATCAGCACAGAGATGGAGACAGACTGGTCAGAATCCTCTGAGGTCCATAAAGTCTTCAGCAGAACCAGAAGCTGCACTGACGCTCCAACCAGCTGCCGTCTTTACATCAGAACCGATATTTGGGCCGAACAAAAAATAAGCTCATATTTCTGTGACTTAAACTTCGACCATGTTCATCATCATCATAATAGTAATACTACTACTACTACTACTAATTATTATTATTATCATAACAATAATAACAAGAAGTCACAGTTATGGGATAAAACACTGTAGTGTTGAAATTAAATGTTAAATTCATAATCAAGAGATAAATTCTGTTCTTCTGTAGTTTCCATCTGAGTTTGAGTGTTTCTGCTCATTTACTTGTTTTCCCAAATTTGAACAACATCCAATATTTCATGTTAAAGACAAATATTAGTCTGTCGGTTATGATGCGTGCAGGTGGCAGCGCGTTATAAAGACACTGCCTCCACACGTCAGCAGACTGATGTCACACCTGAAGTCTACCTGACCTGCATCAGGTTCACACCACCTGCTCCGTCACAGCTCCAGATGCTCTGGGATTCACCCTAAAAAACACAATCTGAGGAATTTGGGGACAAACTGCAGCACCTCAGTTAATGTCTGTAACAACAGCAGCTCTGTGTGAGAGGTGGATCTGTCCGCCTGAGCCGAGGAGATAGAGGAGTGAAGGCTGGTATAAATGGAATGAGGTCAAACACGGATCTGGAGCAGGAACACACAGCGGGATGATCGACTGCAGCTCCTGTGTCTGTTCTTCAGGTGCAAAAGAGATGCAGCAGAGGCTGATCTGGGATCTGCTGAGGTCTTTTTGTTGTAGTGTCAAAAGAAACATGACGTTATTCTGGACTGACATCTCTTCATCTCTAAACAACGTTGATCACTGCTGACTCTCAAAATGACCCTGTGAAGACACAAAGACTCACTACATGCTGCTACAACACTCTCTTGTTTAGCTCCTGCATGTGACTGACCTCAGATCAGTGTGTCACACAGTATCTCCACCTGCTGAGCTGTTGGTTCATCACACAGGAGCTTTACAGCTGTGATGCAAAGGAACTGTTTCACACACACATGGAGGACGATCATGAAAATCTTCACATCGAGACGAATCAACCTGCACTTCGCTCCAAAGTTTCAGCCTCCATCAAACGGGTGAGATTAAAAAAGACGGAGCGGGCAGCAACACACCAACAAAGAGAAGGAGCTGAGTCAGCATCTGTTCTTTATTGGTCTCTACTGTGCGGTCTAATGTATTAATGATGAGAGAGAAAACAACGGAAGAGGCAGCGTGGCCGAGGACGAGTGAAACACTGAAGAAACACATCACTTCTGCTCCCAGATGACCTCTACAGTCAGGAGCAGCCCGTTAACACTCATTCCAGTATGAGTATCATCACTGAGCTGCAGGTCAGTTCTACAGCAGTGTTCACACTCATCCTCTTCATCTGAGTCCACAGACGGAGTGTGAGGATGATGAGGAGGAGACGTCTGATCAGCACAGCTCAGATAAACTCAACCTGACCGATCTCACCCTGTACAGCACGTTGAGTCGCGTCTCTCCTGTTTGTATCGCTCAATCACTAAACATCATGATGTTGTGGCTGTTGGCTGTCTGACGTCACAGAGCTCAGATCAGTCCACGTCTTCCCACCGTGCGTCACGGTGCAGATGAAACTCATCTCAGGTCAGTGCTCCTGAGCAGGATGTGAGTCTGCAGCATCAGTGTAATAATGTCGTTCTCCTCCACAGAGCTAAAGATGCCTGTGGTCAACACAAACGCAGCAAAGGTCTTATTGTCCACTGACAAACCTGGAAATGAAGGAAACAGATCGAGTTTCTCAGAGCAGCTGCAGCGAGCTCGGCAGCAGCCAGATGTTCTCTGCCCACAGAACAACTGGCTGTGTTTGCTGTCAGCACCACGTTCTCTTATTAACAACCATCTGCTCTCACTGCGACTCCTCCTGACCCGGCTGCATCTCGTCGTCAGATGCTGTTGTAGTGAAACTGAGGGGGGCTCACTGCTCTCAGCGCCGACACCACCTCTGATTACTCTGCCGGCCGTCTGCCGCCTCTGAGCAGGCTCTGTTTCCCGGCCCGCGGCAGAGAGACCTCCAGCTGAATCTCTCTCCTCTCTAACAAACACACCGAACTGGACTCACGTCGCTGTAGTTTTATCGTGAGTGCAGCCTCAGACTGTCCTGTGAGGAGGCTGCAGGGGCCAGAACACCTGGAGCTGCAGGTGTGTCCTCCGTCTCCTCTGTTCTCGCTCTGCTTTACAGAAGAAACCTGGAACCAGGAGGCCACACAGTGCTGCTCCGCACAGGAGGGAATCACAATCACAATCACAATCACAATCCTTTATTGTCCCACAAACAGCAGCCAGAGGATAAATAAAATAATAACAAAAGAAAAGGTAAGAATAAACTCCTATATACATATAAACAGAATATTGTACAAAATGATCATGTAATCATAAACAGAAGAAGGAACCTCTGAGCTGTGTTCTGGTGCCGTGTTCTGAACGTGTCCTGGAAACTGTAGATGGGTTCACAGGGTTGAAGAGTTCAGATTCTACAGGAAACTAAAAGCTTGTCCCATGTTCAGTGAGAGTTTGAATCCCTCAGCAGCAGAGCGGCGATCACTCTGATCTCCACCAGATTTAGGTTTTTGATGTAGATGGAGACGGTGTCGTAACGAGAACCTTCCTCAACCAAGTCTGTGGCTCTCTCCAACCAAACAGAACATCATCTCTGTCTTCTTTTTGTGTTGGAACAACTGCAGCCTGGTTCAGGTCATCCATCCATCCTCCACTGGCTCCAGCACCCGAATCTCCAACGAGCCTGGTCCTGAATGATTTCAGTTGTATCTGAATTACTGTGGAACTGACCGAAAACGATTAACAAACACCCACATGGGATTATTGTCCCCATCAGAGTGGAAATCTTCAGGGTTCAATCTTCAGACTTTATACAGTTCAGAGGAAGTCTGTGGCTGAAGACACAGTTCTGGTAAATGGGTTACTAACACGAGTGATTGGCCCAGTTGTTGCAGTGAGATGATGTCAGGATAAAACAGGTCAGTGCTGCTGCCGGTGGCGCAGCACCCTGCTGTGATCAGCCTGCATCTGCTGCAGCTCAGCAACATGAACTGCTTTTATAGATTCACGCCATAATATTCAGTTTTCCTTGTGATTAGTTTGCCTGATATCAACATCTGTCCCGAGCGACCCGGTCACACGGCTACATGCCAACAAACACACGTCCATAACCCGGACGAACGGACGCAAAGAAGGAAAGAAGTTCATGTGGAACATTTGCTGAATTTACAAGAAGGCTCCAATTATTCAGAATTTGTCGTAGCTGTTTCTCCTCATGAAACAACTCTTAAAATCACTACATTTGTTAAGGGAGTCTGGTGATGTGGTGGTGACTGGCTCAGCGGTTAGATTAGTTGAAACAGACATCAGCTGCTGACAGAGGCAGCAGAGACCACAGCTCTTCTTCTTCTTCTTCTTCTTCTTCTTCTTCTTCTTCTTCTTCTCTTTGTCCAAATGTGACCTGCTCAGAGCGGTCCAGCTGTGACCGGGTCAGTCAGGACCAGTGTTGGATCAGAGTTACTAGTTACGTCTCCCAAAAAGTAACTGAGTTAGAAACTGAATTTCTCCATTATAACAGTAATTAGTTATCAGGGAAAGTAACTATTGCCTTTTGAGCTCAGCATTCATTTGAATGTACTCGGCATCTCTGTAATTAGAAAATGTCTTTCTGACATTTGACAACAGTCACAGGTTGTAACAATGGAAACAGTAATTAGTTAGATGACCCGTTACTGACAAAAGTAACGCTGTTTGTTGTAAAGCAGTTATTCTCGTCTCTGGTCAGGACGGATGCTGATATCAGGTCTGAGCAGCCTCAGACTCGACAGACTGCATCCTGGAAACAGTCACTGTGTTTTATGAAATAGATTAGAGGGTTTTAATCCCTGACAGCTGATATAATAAACACAATCACGCAGTACAAAAAAAAAAATCATATGGGCAAATTGAATCACTCAGTTGTTTTCATGTGGATAACGCTGCTGCAATCAGGCAGCATAAAGCCAGCGGCTGTGACTAATGGATGATTGTGAAGAAGTCTCCTCCTCTGAACAGCTTCCTGTGCTGCAGCCTGTGGCAGCTTTATGACGGCAGCAGCACCTGAAGGGCTGATCTTCATGTTGCTGATGTTCATGATGCTGATGTTCATGATGCTGATGTTCATGATGCTGTTCTTCATGATGCTGATGTTCATGATGCTGTTCTTCATGATGCTGATGTTCATGATGCTGATGTTCATGATGCTGATGGTCATGATGCTGATGTTCATGATGCTGATGTTCATGATGCTGATGTTCATGATGCTGATGTTCATGATGCTGATGTTCATGATGCTGTTCTTCATGATGCTGATGTTCATGATGCTGTTCTTCATGATGCTGATGTTCATGATGCTGATGTTCATGATGCTGTTCTTCATGATGCTGATGTTCATGATGCTGATGTTCATGATGCTGATGTTCATGATGCTGATGTTCATGATGCTGATGTTCATGATGCTGTTCTTCATGATGCTGATGTTCATGATGCTGTTCTTCATGATGCTGATGTTCATGATGCTGATGTTCATGATGCTGATGTTCATGATGCTGATGTTCATGATGCTGATGTTCATGATGCTGTTCTTCATGATGCTGATGTTCATGATGCTGATGTTCATGATGCTGTTCTTCATGATGCTGATGTTCATGATGCTGATGTTCATGATACTATTCTTCATGTTGCTGATGTTCATGTTGCTGATGTTCATGATGCTGATGTTCATGATGCTGATGTTCATGATGCTGATGTTCATGATACTATTCTTCATGATGCTGATGTTCATGATGCTGATGTTCATGATGCTGATGGTCATGATGCTGTTCTTCATGTTGCTGATGGTCATGATGCTGATGTTCATGATGCTGTTCTTCATGATGCTGATGTTCATGATGCTGATGTTCATGATGCTGATGTTCATGATGCTGATCTTCATGTTGCTGATGTTCATGATGCTGATCTTCATGTTGCTGATGTTCATGTTGCTGATGTTCATGATGCTGATGTTCATGATGCTGATGTTCATGATGCTGATCTTCATGTTGCTGATGTTCATGATGCTGATGTTCATGATGCTGATGTTCATGATGCTGATGTTCATGATGCTGATCTTCATGTTGCTGATGTTCATGATGCTGATCTTCATGTTGCTGATGTTCATGTTGCTGATCTTCATGATGCTGATGTTCATGATACTATTCTTCTTGTTGCTGATGTTCATGATGCTGATGTTCATGATGCTGATGTTCATGATACTATTCTTCTTGTTGCTGATCTTCATGTTGCTGATGTTCATGATGCTGATGTTCATGATGCTGATGTTCATGATGCTGATGTTCATGTTGCTGATGTTCATGATGCTGATGTTCATGATGCTGATGTTCATGATACTATTCTTCATGTTGCTGATGTTCATGATGCTGATGTTCATGATGCTGATCTTCATGTTGCTGATGTTCATGATGCTGTTCCTCATGATGCTGATGTTCATGATGCTGTTCCTCATGATGCTGATGTTCATGATGCTGTTCTTCATGATGCTGATGTTCATGATGCTGATGTTCATGATGCTGATGGTCATGATGCTGATGTTCATGATGCTGTTCTTCATCTGATGTGTGAACACACACTGCTGTACATAAAGCTGCACCACCCAGGGCGTCATGTTCATTTTCTACAGTGCTTGTAAAAGCATGTGGACTCTTTCACAGTGGGACACATCCATCCATTCATCCTGGTCAGGGTCGCAGAGGGCGGGAGATTATCCCAGCATGCACTGGGAGAGAGGCAGGCTACACACACGGGGGTGAAACCAGAGCAGGTGGAGGGAGGAGACAACCTGAGGGTCCTGACCGGCTCTGTCCATCCCCGCTGAGACATGACAACACGCCTGCATCCTAGAAATCACTCTTATAATTAAATGTATTATGTTGCTCCACCATGTTTCATTATTTCTCTTCTACAGGCGCAGTTTGTCATGACAGGAGATATTCTGGCAGCAAACACATTCAACTTGTTTCACTTGAGAAACTTTCCCTCATTGTGTTGAGAAAATATATTTCTAACACCATAATCAAACGAATCCGTCCCCCTGGATTTTAATGTAAAAATAGAGAGTCTTTTAAAAACGTCCGTGCAGAGTGAGTCAGCCTTTCCTCCGAGCACAGCCACCAGAATTAAATGTTGGCAGTGAAAATGTTCCTGCAGAACACAGATAGCTTTATATTTGTACCTGTCAGAGGATGCTCACATTACATCCGTGTGAGCTGTCATGTCAACAGGTGGAATTGACGGAGGTGGAGCTACAGCTGACCAGACGGTTTCGACATTTGTAAGAGTGGTCCTGCTGGATGTTTTTAACTTGTGTGTCAGACAGAATCAGATATTTAAAGCCAACAACACAAAGTTTTCTTCAGCATAACCACGTGGTTCTGTGAGCAAACAGAGGCAGTTAGTAACCAGGTGATGTCATACTGTTACAGCACAGAACAAAGTACATCGTCTTGTGTCGTTCCTCAGCAGCTCTGCAGGTTAAATCGGTGCTGGATGGAATGGGCCCACAGGACAGAGGCTGAGGGACCTGAGCACACAGCTCGTTTAAAAGTAAAGATTGAAACAGACTCTGTTAATATTGAATATCTGCCAGCCACAGCCAGTCCAGCCCTGTCTCCAGTGTGAAGACTGATGCTCAGCAGCAGGGTTCAACCAACAGCAGCCGGCAGACGCAAAACCACAGAGGAGGCTCACAATTACAGCCAACAGAAGCAAATCGACCACAGACACACAAAGCACCCAGAAAGACACTAAACAACCAGAAAGACACTGAACAACCAGAAAGACACTTAACAACCAGAAAGACACTAAACTTTGTGGTTGTGTAACTAAACAAAGACCACTAAAAGACACGAGGACATCTGATCCTGTGCAGGAGGGTGGAGGGCTTTAATGCTGTCCTAGAATTAGTTCATGTGTAAATTCAGAATTATTGCTAATTATCAAGGACTCTATATATACGTATAAGGTCCAGCGGTGTCCTTCTGTATGAAACGTACTTCCTGATCATGAACACACAGCAGGTGATCCAGGACAATGTGGAGAACAGGTCCAGGTCAGCTCTGCACCAGGTCCTCTGTGAAGGCGCTGGCACTAAATCAGTACTGAGAACAGCATGAGCTCATTGTACAAGTGTTATTGCATTAAATTAGTATAATTCCTAATTTCTTTCCAAATGGAGGAAACCAGTGATGCTTCCTTTGCGTCTCCACGCCGGCTGCTCCGCGAAGGCGTTCATGTAGCTGAAGGTTCAGTTCAGTCACACTGTGTGGAGGGAGGGAAGGGGAACGAGGAGCTACAGGGGAACGGGAAGTGTGGCGATAAATTAGGCACTACAAATTAATCAGGAGGGGTACGTGACTGTTTGTAAAACTCACATGTTTAAATATGAATCAGATGAATGTCATTAATCACAGTGAGAGCAGGGTGAACGATGCCGAACGGAAATGTGTCGAGACGCATCCGCAGAAAATGAGTTAGACAAGATAATGTGTTGTTTTGTTCTTCAATCAATATTCCTAATAGAAGTGGTTCATTAGTGTTGAAGGTCTGCTCACACCGTCATATTGGGTCACTAATTGCTCTCCGTTATTGATTGGAGGTTAGAGAGAGTTTCTGTTTGATGTTTCAAATGCAGCTAAACTTTCCAACGACCTCGAGGAGAACTGAGCGTAGGATGGAGAACATCAGTGTGATGTGATGCTGTTCATTGGTTCACTGCCATCTCCCTCTGAGCCCCTCTGAGCTGGATCAGATATCAATCTGTGAAATAATGCTGACGAATCATTTCCAGCTGTTTGTGATCTCTGGCCTCCATCTCAGTCTCAGGATCCTTCATCGCCTCTCTGCCGGACCATCGTTTCTTCAGGTCAAAACCTCTGAGATCTCAAATGAATTTAAGAAGACGTAATTTACGTCCTTTTAAAAGCTGAAATCTTCACTGTAGCTACTAAGCTAACAGCAGTATCTGAGGAGGGTGTTAATAACTATTATAAAATGTATCAGTGACCTCGGGGCTCCTGAAGACAAGCTGTATTTTTTGCAGGATTTCCTCTCTGACTGTAAACATCCTCATCAGTCCTCATTAGAAGTGTGTTTTAAAGAAAGTAAACTCACCTGTACACTTCCTGCTGCTGTCGTCCTTCTTGGACGAGCTCATCAGTTTGCAGTTGAAGTTTTCCTCCCAGTACTCAGCGAACCACACGTTCCTCCTGTTGTTCTCCAGAGTCCGCGATGTGAAGTATGCATCGAACCCTGAAAACCAGACGAGCAACAGGTCAACAAAACAAAAGAGGTTCATTCATTAAGCTTCAACAGTCACAGCGGAGGCAGCGCCCAGCATGACAGCAGCACTGAAGTGTGAAGAGCCACAACAAAAAGATGTGTTATAATGTGTTAATGTGCTTCATCTGCTCTGCACTCAGATCCTCGCTTTCATGTCGAACATCCAGAGAGACAGCTTCTCCAGGAGAGACGCTGCTCTTTTGGCCCGCAGATAAAAAACATCATCAGATACCTGACAAAGCGGGTTCAGGTCAGCCCTCCCGGCTACACAAAGTCTGGCTGGCAGCAAACCTCTGTAAGGTAAAACCTCCTGCCTGCAACGCTGGCTGCTATCACAGCACACGCCAAGACAGCAGCGGAGCGTTGCATCTGGTCTTAAACACTTTGGCAAGACATGAAGATTTCAGAGCAGTGAATAGAAACTGAGCCCAGATCACCAGAAATAGCTGTAAACACATAACCTCTGCACGCAGCACAATGGGCCCAGAGCTGCAGAGGTGGTGTGTAGGCTCCTCGTCACGTAAGTCAATTAAGAGATTATCGGTAACTATGACAACAAACAGGCTGCAAAACAAGAAACAGGTCAAAGGCTACAGGAAGATGAAACTGTGAACGTGAACCATCGAAACAAGATCAGCTAAAGACACAGCGGGCCAGAACCTGACTCACACCAGCTTTAGTCCTGGTTTTATATACAGCATCAAGCTTCTGCCACCAGGAGTCCAGAACCAAACACAAGGACTGTGTCCTCCTGCTGAGGGGAGTCGGATCAGATCCAGACCTGCTGGAGGAATCAGCACCTGGAGTCTCATCAGATTCTGTTCTGAGGAGGCAGCTGGACTCACAACTTTAAACTCTCCCACTGCTGATGTGGTTGGTGGACGTGAGCCTGTGACAGACTGATGGATCGTCCAATCAACTGCCAAGTACTTTTAGAAAGTAGTTGCTCTTTAACAAACAGTCCAGATGATTCTGTGGCACAGAAATCCTCCAGTAACACTGAACAGAACCATCACGTCGTCCTGGCTGCTGGTCAGCAGACGTCACTCATGTCTCAGTTTGTCCTTTAAATACTTTTCTTGTGCTCGTGTTCTGACTGAAGTCTTGAGGTGAGGAGGAGGACTGAAGATCTCGGCCGTGTGCCGTGTTGGTGGAGAACCTGTGATGATTGTGTTTCTGGGACAGAAGCAGCAGTGAGAAAAGCTTCTCTCACTCATCAGACTCTGAGCTATGTTTTAAATCATCACTCTTATCAAATCCCTCACACCTGAAGAATAGATAATATTTCCTAAAAGCGTTTGCAATCAACTTTATTTCTTCTCTGCTGACAGGTTTGCCTCCTCCACTCGATCACTGGGATCCTCACAGCAGTCAGAGGAGGATACTGAGTCATGAGAAGAAGACGAGCACTTCATCATCGGCTTATTCTCTCTGAGTGTCGTCCCGATCTTTCTCTGCCTCACCCACACTGATGAGATGTCCTTGACAGCCTGCGATGATGTCACTGACGGATTCATTTTAATATTTCTGACGGGATAAAATTAGGAGCTTGACCTCTATAATGTTCCCTGCATGGAGCTGCGATTGAGGGGGGAGGAGGTGATGGGAGGAGGAGGAGGAGACGGAGGTTAAAGGCGGACATAAAGGAGAAAAATTGAATAGAGGACGAGAGAATCAGGGATGAAGAGACTCCATTACAGAGAGATAATTCATAATTCACTCAGTGATGTGATCTCAGGATGTTCTGAGCCTTTTACACAGAGGAACCTGGGAGGGTGGAGGGTGGAGGGTGGAGCGTACTGAGCCGCCTCCTGCTGCCCGGGGCAGGTATCACACCTGAGGTGACAGAGCGTCTCATGACATCATCCTCTCCATGAATCCAGGCTCAGTGTTACTCAACACGACGGCTCGTTAAAAGTTTACATCATCATTTTCAGAAGGAGAGAAGAAGAAGAGCTCCAGGTGAGACTGCTAACAGGTGAGGAACGTTTCGAACCTGCACGTGTGAATGTAGCAGTATATAGTCAAGCGCAGTGTTTGAGTAGATGCACTCAGGTACATCGCTGCTCTGATCACTGAGTGAAGTGACGGTGTGCAGGTGAACTGTGGGGCGGCCATGTTGGTTTCCTCTGCACTCTGACTGACAGGAGTCTCAGTCCGAGTCTCGGCGGGTGCAGAGGACAGCTGTGCCGCCGCCGCCGCCGCCGCCGCCTATTTAAAGCTTTTCTCTTCTGAGACGATGAATAATGAATGTAAACAGAAATATGCAGCTGTTATTTCCACAGTGACAGGTTCTGATCCGGGCCGTGAAAGCTTCTGCTGTAAGTGTGTTTCACTCCTCACGTCAGCGCACTGACAGTGAAAACCGTCTACATGCATTCAGTCCTCCAACTGCTCTTTTCTCCCCTCGAAGCTCCGCAGAACAAATGAAGAGACATTAAATTGTGTCTGACTGAAGGGAAGATTATTCCTGCAGCATCTCCTCGCAGCTTGAAAGGAAACTAAATTAGAAATGTCCTTGTAATTACTCTTCGGAGAGGAGCATTAGTGCAACAGTACGCAGAGCGTACATTGGAAAAAGTGGGGATTCAACAATAATTGCATCTGGATGTAACCTCAAGGGCGAACACGCTGTTTGATCTTAATTTATATGAATCCCTGATGGGACTTAGCCCACTTTATGGAGCATATAATGTCAGATCTCCAGGTCCTGAGGCGAAGCTGCACCAACCAGCTGCAGACCTGACGGAGCGCTGCTGCTGGTTCTGCTGCTGGTTCTGCTGCTGGTTCTGCTGCTGGTTCTGCTGCTGGTTCTGCTCCTGAACGTGACTCACTGCTGCGTTCACGACGAGCATCATCTCTGCTAACGTTTCACTGCCCAGCTCCACACGGCAGGAACCAGGTGATTAGCAGGAAACATTTTAACATTTCATTGAATTTACCCACAAATTACCACAATCATTTACTGGAAATGATCCCAATCTTATTTTAATAAGAAAATTGAGCTATTTTCCAACCAGCAGTTAACAAAGAGCTGCGAATATCTTTAATACATCTGGAGAAGCTTCCAAACACTTTCTGCTGAACAACATTTCCATTTCTAACTAGTTTCTGTCAAAGTGCCGGTCAGTGAACTAACCTCGTCAATAAATCCACTGAAAAGAGACGATTATATTAATTATATTATATTATATTATATTATATTATATTATATTATATTATATTAATTATATTATATCATACCATATCACATCATATTATATTATATTATATTATATTATATTATATTATATTATATTAATTATGTTATATTATATTATATTAATTTAATTATATTATATTATATTATATTATATTATATTATATTATATTATATTATATTAATTATATTATATTATATTATATTATACTATATTATATTAATTATATTATATTATATTATATTATATTATATTATATTATATTAATTATGTTATATTATATTATATTATATTAATTATATTATATTATATTATATTATATTATATTATATTATATTATATTAATTATATTAATTATATTATATTATATTATATTATATTATATTATATTATATTATATTATATTATATTATATTAATTATGTTATATTATATTATGTTATATTATGTTCATTGTTGGCTGAGAATCTTCATGTTTTTAGGTTTTGCTCAGTGTCAGAGTTTTAACGTGGCCTGGTGAAGACACAGCTCAGCTCCTGTCAGCTCACAGAGCATCTTGTGTTTGTTGCACGCTGACAGAACTCTGCTATATGTTATCACATCATATTGTGTCTGATGTGTCGTCATATTAATATTCACTGCAGCGTGCAGACGAACAGTAGATGTTTGACAGGAGTGACGAGTGAACGAGAGACGGAGGTTATGATTTCACCTCACAGTTCGTTGCTGTCGCTCGTGTTCGCTGAGAAGCGTCGAACATTTTCTGGGTCGCAGGTTTCAGTGAGCGTGTCGGACTGTTGTGACACGTCATCCCAGTGAATCACCGCTCCAGCGTGTCGGGCTGCACAGACCAGCGTCTGAGGGTTTGAGGGTCAGAGGCTGATCCTGTCGCTGCTCCTGGCAGTGTGGAGGCTCTGTGCTCTGTTCCTCAGTTTACTCCGAACAAATGTCACCGCTGAGCAAATGTTCTATTATTTTTAAAGCAACGGCAGCATGAGAGCAAGAAACTGGAAAAACACAAACACGGCCATGTTGAGTGAACAGGCTGCTGTTCCACTGAGAGGACGACGAGCTTTTCAACCTCACCAATCGTTTACAGCGACATCAGTGATTCTCCTGCCTGCATTCACACATCCCAACATATGATAAAGACTTCAGGTGACACAGGTGACACAGGTAGACAGAGCAGACAGGAGCTGCTACCTGCTGAGACTGAACCCAAGAGAGGAAAGTTTGTGGGAAACACACGGAGAACAAAAGAAACAAAGATCCAGGAGGAACAAGAGAGGCAGTCGGGCTGCAGGAGCATTCGGAGGAGAAGACGAGTGAACGTGAGGCAGCCAGACGACTGCAGGCTGCAGAGTTTCCCTCTGTGGACGCCTCCTGCTGAGATGGATCCACTTCTCACAGTCAAATATGCCTCTAATCCACAAATCTCAAGCTTTTAGTGTCAGCCTGCTGAGGAACCACTGAGCAGACACACAACCGAGACGCAGAGCTAACACTTCATAATGTGACGGGATTTACAGTGTGTGAGCAGCTGCTACACAAACACACGTCACGTGTTTCACTCCAGGTGCTTCCTGTTCTCCACCTCATCCATGAACTCATGGACATGGAACCAGGGAACTCCACCTCCTCCTCATCCTCCACCTCCCCTCCTCCTCCTCAGTGTGAAACTGAAAGCAGATCTAACCTCAGCAGAGGAAACTTTCCTTTGATTCAGTCCAGAGAAAATAAAACTGCAGCTTTGTTTACAGTAAACGCACCAGAGAGCGTTTTGTGACGATCGATGTCAGCCTACATGTTGTTCTCCCCCTCCCCTCCTCCACCTCCCCTTCCCTCCTCCACCTCCCCTCCTCCACCTCCTCCCCCTCCTCCACCTCCCCTTCCCTCCTCCACCTCCCCTCCTCCCCCTCCTCCCCCTCCTCCACCTCCCCTCCCCTCCTCCACCTCCCCTCCCCTCCTCCCCCTCCCCTCCCCTCCTCCACCTCCTCCCCCCCTCCTCCCCCTCCCCTTCCCTCCTCCCCCTCCCCTCCTCCCCCTCCCCTCCCCTCCTCCACCTCCTCCCCCTCCCCTCCTCCACCTCCCCTTCCCTCCTCCCCCTCCCCTCCTCCCCCTCCCCTCCCCTCCTCCACCTCCTCCCCCTCCCCTCCTCCACCTCCCCTTCCCTCCTCCACCTCCCCTCCTCCACCTCCCCTCCTCCCCCTCCCCTCCCCTCCTCCACCCCCTCTCCTCCATCCTCTTTGTTGCTAAATGTAGATGTGGTGGGTTAAGTGCCCATGTGTATGCTGGAGATAGGAGGATGTGGATTTTAATCTGGCTCCATGTTTAAAACATGATCACTATCCGCCAAGACGCATGTCCTCCTGCACACATCTGCCTGAGGAAACAGGAAGTGACTGTGAGCTCACAGAGACACGTTCTTCATGTTGTGTTGGGTTTTCACAGATGTTCTGTGGAGATGCACATGTGACTTTATGTTGTTCTGATGTCTGAAACTCCTCCGTGCAGGTGTCTCATCATCGATGGAGCACCACTTCATTTTTGTACCATGCAGAAAATAGTGAAATATATCAGAATTACACACAGTAATGTCTGCCGTATGAGCCCGTTTACAGAGAAATGAAGACGACTGGACAAAGAGTTTGAAACGGATCCGTCCAGAAGCAGCAGCTGATCCTCCTGACAACCATCTCACGACCAACGTCGACACCTCGTAACGATCGACTCAAACTGCTGTGACCTGAGATTCAGCATTTGTTAGTGTGTAACCATATTTGAAATCAGACTTCGGATTCCAGATGTGTTTAATCCAGATGTTTGTCTAACCCAGAGGGCCTGAACGGAACCAGAACATGAACACAGCATCATGACGAGAGAACATGGGAAGTTTGAATCCATCTGTGGTTTTGCAGAAACATTTTTGCCAACGTTCATTGTGCTGTGAGCAGCTTCTTGGCGCATACAGAAGTGAAGGATGGTTGTGTTTCATCAGTGTGAGCTAGCTCAGTTAGCATGTTGGCAGAGCGGGCGGGAAACAGTCTTTACATCGTGTGTTTCCACATTTTAGAAGCTTTTATTTATGGGAAAAATGAATCCCCAAAAAGAAGAAATGTTGAAGGAACTGCTGGAAATATTCTAAAAACTAAAAAGCAGTGAGGTCACTGTGAGACTGCCAGTGATCCGAGTCCTCAAACAGCTCATCGTTGTGACAATAAATCTAAGAGTTCGTGGACAGAAAGTAATATTTCTGTGGAATCCACCTTTAAAGGCAGCTGCACAGTGCTCAGTACGTTGCGTCCTGTCGTCTGCACGAGTCTCGTGCTCTCGTGTTCGTCTCAGCTGATTCACCGTCTGATCGTTGAGACGCTTCCTGTCTGCTTCCCTCAGCTTCTGCTGAAACTACACGTTACAAAACATTAATAATAAAGATTTGAATGATTTTGAATAATCGCTCCGCCCCCACACCACCACCACCACCCTCTGCGTGGCTGTTTCCTGGAGGACTCGTCTGATGGAGAGGGAATGCTCGGTGGCAGCCCGTCACACTGGATTTTCGTGGCGACGGTGAGAGACTGAACACTAATCTGACAAACGGCAAAGAGACGGGAGGAGGAGACGCTTAGCCTCCGACACTGATCGCACTCAGCATCTCTTCTCCTCCTCCACACCAGTGTTTCCTCCTGTCTCCCTCCATCATCACATCTTCCTTTTCTCCTCTCGTATCGTACCGTCACCCTCCTCTGCCCACTGCAGTCTCCTCTGAGCAGCGACACTCACAGTTTACAGCTAAAACACACGAGATGTTCATTCATATCGTCCTCACAGAGCGTCTTCATCACACCGCTGTCAGGTAAATGTACTTAGAGTATTAAGTCTGCTTCTCATCATCTGAGCTGCTGTACTGAAATCATTATCTCTGATAAACTGACATGAAAGTGACACTTTAACGTTGCTGTGGTTCAGAGGTGAAGCTGATTTTAACTCTGTTTTTTGGATTCAGTGTTGCATCATGTAAACTGGTCATTTGTTTCATTTCTGCTGACTGAGCAGTGAGTAAAGTTCCCTGACAATAATGTTTAAATACAGTGTAAGATATATAAAGAGATCTGATCCGGAAACAGAGTGTGTCCTGACAGGTGAGCATCAGGTGACTTAGTACAGCTGTGACATCACTCTGCACTATATGATTTGTATGATTGTATAATTGTAGATGAAACCTCCCTCGGCCGTTCTGCCCTGGTGCTTCAGCTCTCAGCCTGTTTCCTCTCACAGGATTAGTCTTCTCTTAAATAAGGGCATTAAACGACTTTCCCGTTTGTTTCCCACTCAAGGCTCGGCTAAATAAGGGCCAGTAATTGACTGTTTTCCTCCTGTTTGCTGGCTCCGGCCCCGGCAGCAGTGTTGGCACAGTTTTACTTTTGGTCATTAGAGTCGGGGATTAGCTGCAGTCTTAGCTGGGAGCCGCCGTGGCTTCTGTTTGTGTCTACGTGTTGATTGGAAGAGTTTAGACTTTTCTTTGCGGCAGAGGAGAACTTTGTGTTTCAGGAAACATCTGACCACACCTGAGGAACACAGATTGTTAGTGTGAATGTTTGAGAGGAAATCCTGCTGCTGCAGGAAGCATCCTCCCATCAGCCCCACAACAGACTGATTTGTATGTGGATTTCATATCGTCTCCAGGTGATTGTTGTCTACAGTGTGAACAGGAAGTTCAGTCGAAGCAGCAGAACGTAATTGGACTACAAACACGGAGGTGTCAGTTTAATACTCATTTATATTACGTTGTCTGACATCCACCTCTCCTGCTGTAATAACTACTGTGGCCACTAGAGGTCTCCACCTGGCGACACACGTAATACGTTACATAATAAACTGCTTTCACAGTTGGAGAGGACGGTGACGAGTAAGAAGCTCACTGTAGTTCATCAGTCATGTCATCATTCATCTGAATCTTTAATCAGTAACTGAATCCAGAGATCAGGTGACTTGTCCTGAATAACTAACAGTTGTTACCAGATCACTGGTTCTGTTCTGGACCGACTTGTTCCTGTAGGTTCTTGCTGAGCTTCTGGTTTATGTCTGGTTGATTTCCACTCACACCACTGACAGTTTGTTCTGTTGGCAGCGACACTGTTGTGACATGAACAGGTGCAGACAGACAGCTGACACACCTGTGAGACCACAGTGAAGAGTGAGAGGAGGTGTGAGATAAAAACCTCTGACTTACAGAGAGTCTGGACTTCTCCACGTCTCTCTTGGTGCTACAGAATCAGTCGAGGTCACAGAGACCAGCAGAGCAAACACCAGGTCCAGCAGCACCGCGTCCAGCAGACGTAACACGGGCGATATGTGTTTGCAAAGCACATATTTTCCTGTGTGCTCAGAGCGAACTCTGACCGACAGCTCGCCACCTTCATAGAAGGGCTGTTAGCCGAGCCTGAAGGAACGGCTTCCCTCAGAGGACGCATCGCCTCCAACTCTCTCTTTCAATCGTCCGGAGGTGGAAACGTTTCCTGCAGATCATTAGCACCCCGCGATGAAACAACTCTCTGAGGTGTGACGGATCACAACGCTCACTCAAGTCTTCCAAAGTAAAATGATAGAAGAGGGTAAAATACCCCCGAGTGAGTTACATTTCCACTGTAGAGATGCCACTGCAGCCTTGTAGAACGTTTGCTGAACACTTTGTGGATGGGAACGTTTGCAGCAGCGACATGGCTCGCGGTGCCGGCTGCTGTGATTCCTTCAATTTGTGCACCTTTGTGTGTTTTCCCCCACCACTTCACAGGTGCTGCGTATCCTGTAACACATGCACTGCGTTCCCTGAGAGATAAATCACGCAGCCTGCAGCAGCAGATCCTCCGCCAACAGAAATACGCTCCCCACTCGTAGAATCCCACAAAAACACAAAACATTCAGATCTGTGCACAGCTCGTCTCAGGGCGGACTCTTTGATTCTGAACTGCTAACCTCACGTAAGCTGAGCAGCGTCTGAGCTTCAGCGCCAAATATTTCTGTATGTGTTCACCTGGTAAAAATAAAATACAGCAGCGAACAACAGATTTATGTCTGTGTATGAGACTGCACCCTTAGAAATAAGTTCAGAGGAAATATGCAGTGAAACAAAACTACAGCATCTGTCAGATTGTAATCTATTACTTTTCAGCGGGTAAACTACGTCCAACAGTGCTGGTTCTGTTTCCCTCTTCTGGGCACAATGACATCTTTTCAGTGAGTGAATTATCTTTACTGAGGAGACAAACACTACCACTCCGAGCTCCAAGTCTGGACTGCTAGCTGCATGGCTAACTACGCTAACTACCTAACAGTGGCTACAGCCAGCAGCGGACAGCAGTTACTACAAGCAGACTGAAACACCTGTAGTTGTTGTTATGATCGTGGATGAAGAACACCTTCCCCTCCACAGGAGGCTAACAAAGCATACAAAGTGAACATGGTATGACAGGTTAAGCACAGATCTTGGATATATTTGGTGTTTGCTGAGACAAATCAGCCAAAAAACTTCTGATCATCTATTAGAAACAGAGTCACACACACACACACACACACACACACACACACACACACACACACACACAGTATCACCTCCATGCATCAACAGTATCCCCTGTTAGCACAGCCTCCTCCTCCTCCTGACACCAACCGTCTCCTCAAGTCACTGTTTTTCTTTCATGAACAGAGTTTGATCATTTAAACACACACACCACTGACCACACACACACACACACACACACACACACACACACACACAACAGGAGCACTGGGGCATGCTGGTGCTTACCGATGATTACAGCTTCTGCCTCTGGGAGTGTTTGAAGAGACGCTCGCTGCACACTTCAGTGAGCACAAAGGGCCGACAGCAAAGACTTCCTCACATTCATTATGATGTTCACATCCATCACATCAGCACGCTGCACACATCAGCTCGCAGATGAGTTTCAGGAACTGTTGGTCTAAATGGACTTACACTGCCGTCGACTGCTGATTGTCTGAGATATAAAGTGTGTTTAGTGTAGATGATGTGGCAACAGATAATCTTCAGATAACGAGACCTTCTTGCACATCAGATACTTTGGTTCTGATGAAGGCCACAAACAGAAACTGGTGGTCCAATAATAATTGTTCTGTGAACTAGAAGTGTTGCCGGAGTTTTGATCTCTTCAGACTCATTCTGTTTGAGAGGAAACTGCTCTGCCTACTTCATTAACAGAAACAGAGACAAAGGCACCGCTAGCTGTGTGTTACACATAAAGTTTGCTGCCCAGAAGAAATTCTCTTTCTAACTTGACATCTCAGAGGTCAGTAGCTGCCTTCTCACGTTGGCGCCAGTTGAAACCATCACATGTGGGTTTTGGTTTGCCGAGCGTGAAGTTGAACAGACAGAGTGGAAACAGACAGCGACCCCTGAGCTTCAGATGCTCCTCATGAAGCTAGCAACAATTAGGACTGGTCATGTGGAAGCAGGGCACGCACACGCACACACACACACACACACACACACACACACCATGGCGACGGTGACACAGGTGAGATGTCCTGTGGCCCTGCAGGTGAGAGGCTAACAGTGATAACTGCACATGTCATGAGTTATTCTGGGAGCAGCTCGCGCTCGCTGCACATCGCTGCTGAGTGACCTCAGCTCACAAGGTCCTCTCATCTGTGTGAAACACAACACAACGACTTGTCTCAGGTGATTTAACTTCATTATACTGCAGAGACGAAAAGAGACAGAGACGAGAACAGTATGTCTGAAGGTCACTGGTCAGACCTGAGCCAACAGGAAGTCCTCTGACATCTGCTCTTTGACTCTGAATGATGTCACCGATCAAACTGATAAATGCTACTACTGTAGCGACGTCTCAACACTTCAGTGACGCTCATGTTTTCCAGGATGAACTGTGATATCTGTGGTGATCCTCTGATGGTTCATCTAGCACCACCATCAGGTCCACATGTCCATGTGTCCAAAACCTGCAGAACTGATGACATCATCAGCCTTAGCTGGACTCTTTGGTAACTGCTCATGTTAGCATGCTAACATGCTAAGCTAAGATGTAACCATTTTACCTGTTAAAAATCCACCAGTTAGCCTTGTCACTTTGAGCATGTTAGCATTCTGATGTTAGCATTTATAGCTGTGAGCATGTAGAAACTGCTGTAAAATCAGAGCATCAGTGATGAAGAGTCAGAGCATCAGTGATGTAGATTCAGAGCATCAGTGATGTAGAGTCAGAGCATCAGTGATGTAGAGTCAGAGCATCAGTGATGTAGAGTCAGAGCATCAGTGATGAAGAGTCAGAGCATCAGTGATGAAGAGTCAGAGCATCAGTGATGTAGAGTCAGAGCATCAGTGATGAAGAGTCAGAGCATCAGTGATGTAGATTCAGAGCATCAGTGACGTAGAGTCAGAGCATCAGTGACGTAGAGTCAGAGCATCAGTGATGAAGAGTCAGAGCATCAGTGATGAAGAGTCAGAGCATCAGTGATGTAGATTCAGAGCATCAGTGACGTAGAGTCAGAGCATCAGTGACGTAGAGTCAGAGCATCAGTGATGTAGAGTCAGAGCATCAGTGATGAAGATTCAGAGCATCAGTGATGTAGATTCAGAGTATCAGTGATGAAGAGTCAGAGCATCAGTGATGTAGATTCAGAGCATCAGTGATGTAGAGTCAGAGCATCAGTGATGTAGAGTCAGAGCATCAGTGATGTAGAGTCAGAGCATCAGTGATGAAGAGTCAGAGCATCAGTGATGAAGAGTCAGAGCATCAGTGATGTAGAGTCAGAGCATCAGTGATGTAGAGTCAGAGCATCAGTGATGTAGAGTCAGAGCATCAGTGATGTAGAGTCAGAGCATCAGTGATGTAGAGTCCTGATCTGTTGCTGTTTGTTTCTCTCTGACAGACGAGGAGGTGGCACTTAAAGAGCTGAGAGACACGAGCCAACAGAGAGATGTCGATTAATGGTGTCATTAAAAAGGCAGTCGATGTGTTTTACAGGAGGAAGTGTGTGTGTGTGTGTGTGTGTGTGTGTGTGTGTGTGTGCTGTTCAATCAATATCTTGGCAGAGAGTGCAGCAGAAACTCCTCCCGGTTCTCTTCAAAGTCTTCTTCATTATGAATGTGCTGTAATTACCTGCAGTCTGCGAAGAAACGCAGCGAGTCAAATTACAGTCTGATTAGTTGTTGCAATCACAGGTCAGAGCAGCAGCTTCGCTCCACATTCAGTCTGCAGACAGAAGTCACGCTGATCACAGCGACGCCGTCGTTAAGGCCTCGTCCATCTCCTCTCCTTCTATATGTGCCTGACTAATAATCTCAGTCTGTCTGACTTTTCTTAGTTTGTTCGTGTTAGCAAGAACACATTATACAGAGCACAATGTCCAGTTAGACCTTCAAAATAAAGCTTGCTGACAAACAGTTGAGATGTTACGGCTTGTGTAACGTAGCGGTAGTGATGAAGTAGAATGACAGTGCTGCTTCTACTGTGAGTTGAAGAAATACATTATGTGACATATTAGGTTCATAAATGTGTCTGAGTGACATTTTACTGACTGAGAAATAACACGAGTGAAACTGTCACAGGTGTGAAGAATGTCTGAGGTACATTTGATCTCGCCTGGTTCAAGACCTGCAGAAAGTCTTAGCTTTCAGTGTAGCCTAGCTTAGCATAAATACTGGAAATGGGGAAACAGCTAGCCGGTACAAATCCGCCCCTAAACAGTGTTTTGGTATTTTCATGCTTTCAGGAAAGTGAGACAGAACATCAGTGAGCTTTAGAGCTGCAGTTTGGAGGACTGGACCTTCTGACAGATGCTAACTGATTCCCCTGGTTTCCAGTCTTTATGCTAAGATAAGCTAACCAGCTGCTGTCTGTAGCTCTGATGTAAATGGTGATTTAAATGAATGCGGTTAGTTTGTTATTGTAATTTCATTAGGGAGACATTGATAAAGACTGACTTGTGTACCATGCTGGATGAGGTGCAGCTCTAGATCTGTTCAGGTTTTCTCCATCACAGTTTGGTGCTGACCGGGTTCATCCTGACAGAACAGATTGTGTTTGGATAGATTAAAACACATTCTGTGTGTGCATGGGATGTTATAGACGTCTCAGAGTGGAGGGCTGACGGCCCTGCAGGTGCATCTGGTTATGACTCTCATCATAAAGTCAAACTCGTCTCGTTCTCACCTCTATTTTCTACCTCATATGCTCTGATTGAATGGTTCTGTCGCCCTCATTCCTGAGCTACCCAGACCGCCCGTCACGGCCCAGTATCCTCTCCTACCGTCTTTATGCCCAGAAAACGTCCATTTCCATAAATCATTCGTCAGAGAGCGAGGGGACAGACGGTGTCAGAGAGCACATGGAAGGGAACAGTGTTGATTAGCTCACCAGCAGCAGCCCTTAAAGGCCCATCCAAGGTGACACCCTCACACTCAGCGCCGCCATGAGTTTGCATCTGGATCTCGCTCCTGGCACGACTTCTTTAAAGTTCACCACACGTCGATGAAAAATGTTTGGAGGAAAAAAAAAAAAAGGGCAAAACATTGGCGAAGGGATTACTGAGGCTTTTCTGTGTGTGCAGGAGGATTCTGATTCCAGAAGAGAAAATCAGATTTTGCTGCCTCTCATTAAGCTGCTCACTGTCGGCGTCGTGCGTCGAGAAGAAAAGAACAAAGCATTGATATTTTATTTGAAGTCCAAAGCTTCACTTTAACTGAACCGCCACAACAAATGCACTTTTCTCTCCTCGTCGACATCTTTGTTTGATACGATGCCACGCTGTCTGTAGTTACTAAACTGCTCTGTGATACCGATGCATCTCAATCTGAACGCTGTCATTAGCACGACCCGGGCCGTCAGAACGAGTCTGTTCAGCCCAACCACAAGTTCGGTTGCCTCTGATCAGCGTTTGGTGCGTCTGCACAATCTCTGATGATGAACTGTCTTCACTTGTCTTTGGGGCTTTAAAGAAACAGAGAGAAATCCTCTTGTCTGTGCAGTAAACAAAGAACTGGTTAGCTTAGCTTAGCATAAGGACCTGGTTCTGTCTACCAGTCAGCCTCTCCTCATCTGTACAGCTCTCAGGTCAACACATTCATCACAACTCATCTAATAATGCTGCAACCAAATAAGTTGCAGCATTATGGAGGTTAATTCACCAACTGACTCACAGTCACATCGTCCAGTCTGCTGACAAACCAGACTCAGACTGAGACTGCTCCAGGCCCAAATGTCCTCCTCAGACCGGGTCACAAGTTCTGTTCCCTTCTGTGAGATCAAGATAACAAATCATTACAGTAAACAGACCCTCAGTGTTCATACTGTTATTTGATTGAAGGAGTAGTTTGACACTTTAGGGAAATATGTTTATTAACCTGTGAGTGGACAGTCACGTCGCTGCTGACAGAAACACTGATGTCACCTGATGACAGGCACCTGTAGGAAGCTGCTGGGTGATTTGCACTGTGGATAAAATGTGTTCATTTCAGTTGTCATCAGCTGCAACTGTCACATTTAGAGATCTATAGTTAAACATGGTGGTCGGCCTGTCAGTGACATCACAGATTACAGATTACCGATTACCAAACTCAACATGTCATCTTCGTCACTGTAACCGTACGAACCGGCGGCTCGTTAGAGTGAAATCAGCCTGAACACAAGAAGCTGAACCAGCTGAAACACGTTTGACACCTGGATCTGTTCAGGATGAAGTCTGCTGCTCTGCTGAACTTTCTTTAAACATCAGTAGAAATAAATGATCTTCTATCAAAAGAAAAAAGCATGAAAGTGTTCAGACTGGGTCGGACGGTGCACACAGACACCTCCGCCTTCTTCCATCCTCAAGCAAAGAGGGAGAGTTAGATAAAATCCCTGCAGGACTGACGTAGTTCTGTAGCGGTGCTGATGGAGCCTCTCAGGCAGGATGATGATGATGATGATGATGATGATGATGATGATGATGATGATGTATAGTCATCATCCAAAGATTCCTCTGCAATTTTGTGTCACAGGAAACCAAGAAATGGGAAGAGTGAATATTCTCACTGATGATGGAGATTGTCTGCAGTGGAGAAGTTCTTAAAAAGATTTAAGAACATGTGTGTGAAAGCAACCGGACTCAGAACCACAGGAAGAACAGACACAAGACGTTCACACACAACACAATTAAACACATGCGAGTCATGAACGTACCGCTGATGGTGGCTCTCTTGGGCAGTATGGTGACGGCTCCCACAGCCGCGTCCTCCAGCTGGTTGATTGGACTGTTTTTGGCGCCCCAGCTGTCAGAACCGATCCACAGGAAGTGGCCAACCTGCTCAGCTCGCTTACTGGCATTCAGGATCCCCCTGGAGTCACACAGGTACCATCACTGAGTCACAAGTACTGACACTGTATGTGTTGGTGTGAGATCCAGGTCATCTGGATCTGGACCTGCTCTACTGACCCGTACTGAATGTGTTTGGACCTGATACTTTTTGGTGTATATTAAAGTAACATTACAGTACAATAACAAACAGTTTGGTACCAGCAGCCATTAAACCAGCTGCTATATCTTTTCATTAAACCTGAGACAAAGTTCTGCTGAATGATGTTCAGTGTTATTTACCTGATGTCCTCGTCAGAAGCGAACAGGATGACCGCCCGGGCGTACCGAGTGTCCAGCAGCAGACGGATGGTTTTATCAAAGTCCGACAGTTTGTGGTCGTGAGGGATCTTCAGAGACTGAGCGATACAGATTCCACCTGCAGACACACCAATCGGAGGCCAGCGTTAACACACAGCGCAGCTGCTTCCTCAACTGTCACAATTAGATTCTACATTTAGGAAACAGCCTCAAAAGCTTCTTTCAAGACTTCATACAAAAGGTCCACAGGTGGCAGAGAAGGTTAGTTGATCTGAAGAGCCTGAGAGAAGGAAAATGCTGCAGACTTTGATGGAGCTGACCGGAGGAAGAGGAGCTCTGCTCTTCACTCTGCTGCCTGAAATTTCATCAAACTACCGACTTGCCTGCGCATGTCACTCAACTACACAGGAAGTGCTGCTGTGTTTCTCACCGAGTCCCAGAGTCCAGCAGGCACACAGTCATGTTGTTCTGCTGATCATTATCAACAGATCACAGGTGAGATCACTTCGACATGTTCCCGACAGAATCCTGTTCGTAGTGAGAAGTATAATGTGACAGCAGTGGCATGTCAGCTCTACAGGATAACATAATGTGTCCACAAGATCCAGCTGATGCGGTTACTTGTTGAAAACAGTCATCAAACATTGTTGAAGTACCGATTATAATCTCCCCTTCAATGCTCATCAGTCATCAGTAAAATCAAAAATCATGTTGAAGTCACATCATCAGCAGCACGTTGACACAGACCAGCTGACCGTGCAGCTAACAAGGCTACATGTTTTACTTGCCTTCTGAAAATGTCACTGTGGGGCAGCTGTCAAACATCATTAAGTCTCATCATCACTTCATGAAGATTTGTTAGTGCGCTCGTGCCAATTTTAAATTCTGGCCCCTCTTCCAACACTTTGCATCGCCCACGTCCACCATGACATTTGGCTCATGCAGGATCTTCTGAGCAGCAGCGTGAGGACTTTACACAAAGGATTCGGCCTTTAAGCTGCTGCTGACACTGCAGCGAGACATCGGCAACGCCAGCAGACATCGGCAACGCCAGCAGAGGTCTAAAATCCCTGTAGAAGCAGGGATCAGATCAGATATCATGCTGGTTACAGGGAGAACTTTAGCTGATGGGTCGTCACACTGCAGAGTCACTGACTCACAGCAAAGACCTCTGTCCTGATTCCTGCACACAGCCGGCTACCAGTTTCACATGTTGTCATGACATCACTACATGATGTCACCACATGATGTGACCACATGACGTCACCACATGATGTCACCACATGACGTCACCACATGATGTCAGCACAGTTCATGAGTTCATGTTTCTTTTCTGTTGAAAATGTTTTTCATTGCAAGCATGAAAAAGTGTTTTTTGTCCACATGACAAAAAAAATCTAATTATTTCATTTCACATGTGAAAAAAAGTCAGTTTTTCTCTCCTGAACAGAAAAAGCATCACATTCAGATCAGACGGGGTTCGTTGGATCAGCTGCCGTCGCATCAAGCTGAGCAGACTTTGAAAACTGTTTCCACATTATACAAAATGTCTTTGTCTCCCAGACACATACTGATAATTCTGTACAATTAATGAGAATGTGCTGCTGACTCCTCCGGTCCAAAACTAAGAACAGTCATGTCAGTTCATCACCTGATTACATACTGAACCTGGTTCCTGAGCTGCAGCAATGAACAGAGACAGACGGTGCAGCTGCTGTGAAGCAGCTCTGAAGTGAGACACAAACATTAAGTTGATAGACAACCATCCTTAATCAGCTTCTTCAGTGGCTGCTGATGAATCGCCTGATCAACGAGCTTTAGGAGCACTCGGAGACTTCGGGAAAATAAATGTTTGTGACAGCGGATCCTTCTCATCGTTACCAGCTGATGTACGAGCCGAGGCTGAGGAGAGTCCGCCTGAAGAGACCCGGCAGCTGTCAGCACCGGTCGTCAGCACGAGTCTGGACTCACACTGGACTCTACCTCATCCTGCAGCTCCTTACTTTACCATCAGAGCTGATATTCAGCATTTCTCACATGACTGGAATCAGTTTTTCTTTCTTTTTACCCAGTTACTAATAAAATACATTTAATTAAATATCATATATATGTAGTAGAGTAAAATGTCATGTTTTTGTCTTTAACATTTAGTGGAGTACTGTATAAAGTAGCAGATCACTCAAGTAAAGTAGAAGTACCTCAGATACAAGTATGTTGATGTCAGAGACTCATTAAGGCTCTAACATCGAGTTCCTTCTGATGATTAACACTGAAACATTCAGATTACATGTTGAAGTTCAGTCATTTAGTTTGAACAACAGAGAAATTTGTTCATGTCACTATGAAATATTCACCTGGTCCAGGAAGGAGCATGAAGACACTCAAGATATTTCAGACTCTACAAAGCCTTCATCGTACATCGACAGGACTCCTCATCTCAGATTCATGGACACACTTGTGTGTGTGTGTGTGTGTGTGTGTGTGTGTGTGTGTGGGAGGAGAAGGACCCACAGTTTATTCAGCCGATCAATAAAACATCTGTCTTTGGGAGCGCAGTGGTCAGAACCACAGATGGCATTATTTCAGTGGTTGTAAGTGTTCATTAAATCTACAAAAAAATATGTTGCTGTAAAATCACAGCACTTGTAGCAATGTAGCATACATCCTTAACATTTACAGTGAAACAGTGTTAAATTACAGGTTAATACTGTGATTTGGGAACAGCACCATGACGTACTTTAGCCATAGAATATTGTAATTTCCACCGTGACTGAAGAAGGCAGACCGGCAGAAACGCTTCCTGTTCGTGAGCATCGCAGCCGGACTCGTTCTACACGTCAACTGAACGAGGTTGAAGTCAGACAAGGTTTCAGTACCAGAACCTCAAATGACATCAGAGATCAGTACTCAACTTAGAAAAGCAAACTTGGACTCTCTGCTGGATGCCTCCTGTGAGAACGCTGCAGGATGTTTACTTTACTTTAATGTATGTTTTAAGGATTTACGTGTGCCGCAGATACAAATTAACATAAAAGTCTGAGAGAGCAGAAACGCAGCTGAAGCTCGAAGGAAAGAAAAATGTATCCCAGGAGGATCTGATGGTTTTCTAAAGGACAGAGACCAACCGGACACATACAGCTGCTTCTGTTTTAATCCCGCTGAAGAACTCCCATCATGCACACACACACAGCTGTTGATCACTGTGTATTATCTCCTCTGGAGGAGATAAAGGATCCATCAGAGTGATCGGTGGTGTGTGTGTTGTCGGGTCCATTCAAACAGAACCATGTTCCTCCATCACATGTTAGATGTAAACCATCCATCCATCAACTGGAGCCGAACGAGGAGCTTTACTGCAGATCCGGGGTCAGCGCAGACGTGTCAGTCTGTTCAGAGGCTCAGTGTTTGACTTCTGCTTCACAGTTTTATCTGTGACGAGGCTAAAATGTCAAATACCTTTTAAAGAGAATCTGCTGATTCTCGCTGATCTTCGTATCACTGTGGTGCTGGTGGTATAAAGTCCTTTAAGGCAGATCTTTCCACTCGGCAGCCATCTTGGCAAAAATTTCATGTAATGATAAACAAACACTTTTGTGACTTTGCCTCCAAATATGGTTTGAAACATGTTTTCAAACAGGATTCACTTCTACTACACCTGCATGCGGTTTACAACACCAGCTTCAACCACTCAACACAGAACGCCAAACCACGACCCTGTCAGCTCACCCTGCCTCACCTGTCCCGCCTCGTCAGTCCCACCACACCTGTCCCACCACACCTGTCCAACCTCGTCAGTCCCACCACACCTGTCCCACCTCGTCAGTCCCACCACACCTGTCCAACCTCGTCAGTCCCACCACACCTGTCCCACCTCGTCAGTCCCACCACACCCGTCCCACCACACCTGTCCCACCTCGTCAGTCCCACCACACCTGTCCAACCTCGTCAGTCCCACCACACCTGTCCCATCTCGTCAGTCCCACCACACCTGTCCAACCTCGTCAGTCCCACCACACCTGTCCCACCTCGTCAGTCCCACCACACCTGTCCAACCTCGTCAGTCCCACCACACCTGTCCCACCTCGTCAGTCCCACCACACCTGTCCCACCACACCTGTCCAACCTCGTCAGTCCCACCACACCTGTCCCACCTCGTCAGTCCCACCACACCTGTCCAACCTCATCAGTCCCACCACACCTGTCCCATCTCGTCAGTCCCACCACACCTGTCCAACCTCGTCAGTCCCACCACACCTGTCCCACCTCGTCAGTCCCACCACACCTGTCCAACCTCGTCAGTCCCACCACACCTGTCCCACCTCGTCAGTCCCACCACACCTGTCCCACCACACCTGTCCAACCTCGTCAGTCCCACCACACCTGTCCCACCTCGTCAGTCCCACCACACCTGTCCCACCTCGTCAGTCCCACCACACCCGTCCCACCACACCTGTCCCACCTCGTCAGTCCCACCACACCTGTCCCACCTCGTCAGTCCCACCACACCCGTCCCGCCTCGTCAGTCCCACCACACCCGTCCCACCACACCTGTCCCACCTCGTCAGTCCCACCACACCTGTCCAACCTCGTCAGTCCCACCACACCTGTCCCACCTCGTCAGTCCCACCACACCTGTCCCACCACACCTGTCCAACCTCGTCAGTCCCACCACACCTGTCCAACCTCGTCAGTCCCACCACACCCGTCCCACCACACCTGTCCCACCTCGTCAGTCCCACCACACCTGTCCAACCTCGTCAGTCCCACCACACCTGTCCAACCTCGTCAGTCCCACCACACCTGTCCCACCTCGTCAGTCCCACCACACCTGTCCCACCACACCTGTCCAACCTCGTCAGTCCCACCACACCTGTCCCACCTCGTCAGTCCCACCACACCTGTCCCACCTCGTCAGTCCCACCACACCCGTCCCACCACACCTGTCCCACCTCGTCAGTCCCACCACACCTGTCCCACCTCGTCAGTCCCACCACACCCGTCCCCCCTCGTCAGTCCCACCACACCCGTCCCACCACACCTGTCCCACCTCGTCAGTCCCACCACACCTGTCCCACCTCGTCAGTCCCACCACACCCGTCCCGCCTCGTCAGTCCCACCACACCCGTCCCGCCTCGTCAGTCCCACCACACCCGTCCCACCACACCTGTCCCACCTCGTCAGTCCCACCACACCTGTCCAACCTCGTCAGTCCCACCACACCCGTCCCACCTCGTCAGTCCCACCACACCTGTCCAACCTCGTCAGTCCCACCACACCTGTCCCATCTCGTCAGTCCCACCACACCTGTCCCACCTCGTCAGTCCCACCACACCTGTCCAACCTCGTCAGTCCCACCACACCTGTCCCACCTCGTCAGTCCCACCACACCTGTCCAACCTCGTCAGTCCCACCACACCCGTCCCACCACACCTGTCCCACCTCGTCAGTCCCACCACACCTGTCCAACCTCGTCAGTCCCACCACACCTGTCCCATCTCGTCAGTCCCACCACACCTGTCCAACCTCATCAGTCCCACCACACCTGTCCCATCTCGTCAGTCCCACCACACCTGTCCAACCTCGTCAGTCCCACCACACCTGTCCCATCTCGTCAGTCCCACCACACCTGTCCAACCTCGTCAGTCCCACCACACCTGTCCCACCTCGTCGGTCTGCAGCTGCACAGAATGAGTTGAAACTGTGTCGGTACAACAACACGACTGGCTGATGTTTCCCAGTCTTGCTGATAGAACGCTGACGATTAGCTCTTTTTGGGGGGGAAGCGGCAGGATATGAGTCATACAACCAACATCTGCAACATTACAGACTCTTCTACTCAAAATACATTCAGTGGTTTATCGCTTCTTGTTGTCTGGTGGATTTTAGGGCTGTTGTATAAACTACAGATCGTGCTTCCTTATTTTTGTGTGTGCACGTCCACCGACACAAACATTACAGTTCCTCGGGGGCCAGAGTGAGATCCTGTTATCCTCTACCCAGATTTCTTTTTAGTTAAAAACTCACGTTGAACCGGTTCTTAAAGTCTTACACAATCCTGTAAAGTTTCGAACAAGCATCCAAAGAAACCGTTGCTAACGACCTTGTGTCATGTCTGTCACTGAGCAGCAGCTGAATCCTCGGCCTGTGGAGGATTCCTGAGCAGACAGCGCTCATAAAGACCTGCGACTTACTGCCTCCTCTGCTGCTCCTTCACTAATGACACCGCTGCTCAGAGCCAACCACAGAATTTATCTGTATTACCCATGACTAAATATTGATTCAGGTGATCATTCTTCACTTAAACTATGTCCACATCTGTGTGTGTGTGTGTGTGAGAGTGTGTGTGTGTGTGTAGCAGGGCCAAGCAGTGGCCTGAGTTATGGCCTCATTCCACTCCGACCACTGAGTTCTGGAGTTATGGCGGCGAGTGTCAAAACTTACAAGGTCGAAGCGCGAGGCGGTGCCAGGCTGTTGTCAGGGCTGAATGGTCAGAACGACCACTGGAAGCGAGCACAGTGTCAGGATCCAGAGGAGCTTATCACAACCCCATAAGTCTCCTGCTGTACAGAACCACACAGGGCCCGACGGGCTACAGGAGCCACATCTGTTCCAGGAGCATTTAACCCTTTAATGGAGGATTTGTCACTAATACAATGAAATAAATGTGCACATGAACAGTTTTTAAAGATGATTATGTTCTTAAATAAATGGAATTATATGAGATGAAATCTGAGTTTTGGTTCAACAGAGATGGATTCTGGATGTGTTGGTCAGACCAGTCACAGCTGTCACTGGATATAAATACTTCATCAATTTATTTATGGGATAGATTTGTATGATTTTTAAAATTTCGACTATTTTGCTTCTTTTAGACTCGTTGAGAGAAAATGAAATAAAAGCAAAAGTTAGCATAATTTGTGTATTTAAACATAACTATTTTAAAATAATTATAATGTCAGAAACTGACTAGAGAAGATTCATGCTTGAAATTAATTCAATTACTTAATCATCTCATATATGAATATATTCATATAATACAACCAAAACATGCTCCAGTAGCCAAATGTTAGATTCATCAAACTAATTAATTAATCACATTGAGTCCATATTAATATTCACATTTAGTAAAATATACTTCACAATGCTCTTAAACAGCCCAGAGTCCAGAATATAATCATATAATTACTACAGATCACAAGGCCGCCAGCCAGCTGACTACAGGTCCAGTCACACACCTGGACACCTGGAGACTGGCTTCGTTACACAGGATGTCAACAAGTCACCTGCAGCTGAACCAACAGGCATGTTGATCCAAACTGTGATGTTTGAACTCTAACCAGGTGATTTTGGTGCCTAATGTATAAACAACATGTTATGACGAGAGAGAAGTTCAACCTGAAGAAACATTCAGTTTGAACATAACTAAAGAATAAGCTCTTACTTTCAGATGGAAACACCATAAAAATGTTTGTGACAGCAAACAGCAGAGAAGAGAATTCTTTAACGACTGAGAAAAAACATTTTATGAATGAAATATTCCCATGTCTGAAACTGTCTGCTGCTTCTCTCCTGCAGCTGTTTCGCTCGTGCAGCTGCTTCGCTCGTGCAGCTGCTTCGCTCGTGCAGCTGCTTCGCTCGTGCAGCTGCTTCGCTCGTGCAGCTGCTTCTGCTCTGAGAAACTGAGTATTGTTCTTCCTGTATTAGGAATGACAGAAGAAAATGGTTTTATAAAAGTTCCACAGTCATTTGAAAGTTGAAATAAAGTAATGACCCCAAATGTGTAATAACCTTTCAAAAAGAAATTTCAAAACTGCACGTTGGAAAAAAAAGGAGAGAAGTGATTTTGAAGCAGAAAGTTCAGACTTCAAACACACAGGTGGGACGGAGCAAGGCCATTTAAGTCTTTAAAGTTTAGGTGGAGAAGAAACTCTAAATGCCATCGTGGACTTCTTCTAACTGGATCTGACTGTTCTGGCTGCTCCGGTCCTGAGGGAGCTCATTTCAAAGGACTGACCCTTCGACCTCCAGTGCTACATTTTTATCTTCTTTTCTTGAGCCAAAGAGGAAGTGAGATTGTTTTAGTGTGAGGGAGATAAAAAAAAACAAGAGAAGAAGACGTGCCAGTCTGTGTTTCTGTCATTCTCTCCACATCTATGTGTGTCTGTTGTTCAGTGGAAACTGTGCCTCCACCCAACACACACACACACACACACACACACACACACACAGCCTCTCACTCCGATGTACTGTCAGTGAACCTGGTAAAGTTTCTGCTGTTTCAAAATAAATGTGGAAGAAGAAAGCCTGAGAAAATATATGAGCTCTTACTTTGACAGAGAGAAGAAAAAAGGATGAAGAGAGTCTTATGTAAAATAAACTAAACTGTATAAATGGACATAGATGAAGTTTGGCAGAGATGCTAAATTAAGACAACACTGTTTTATCTTTTTGATCGTTCTGCTCTCCTTATTTCTGTCCTCTAAATCCCATTTACCTGGAACTGGTGTACTTGAACTAACTGAGCTGCATTTCTAGCCAATGTTGGCTGGTGAAGTGTGGTAATCCACGGAACAGTTTTGGAGCTTCACAGTAAAACAGAGTTGCAGCATTCTGCTAAACACCTGAAGCAGCTGGAGACTTGATTTAAAACAGAGAAACAACCAAAGAAACATCAAATGTCTCCATACAGCTTGTCTGCTGTGATCACAGTCTGCAGGAGAGAACACATCACAACCTGGGATCTATTTTTTTTACACCTCAGATTTTTAGGAGAGAATAATATATGTTGTTACAGCCAACAAGGCTCCTGAACAGCCGACTGCAGTCTGAGTTGCACCACCATACACACTTCCATCCGTTTCTCCGCACATCAAAAGCAGCAGTTTTTTTAAGGAAATGTTTGGACATTTCCAGCAGATTCTGTGGTGAATAAAACCGGCTACTTCTCATGGAAAGTCTGACCATCTCCATCTGTGATCGTGGGGACCAAAACAGGTATTGTAATCCAAACTGACCCCAGGTTTGTGTTACGAAGCTGCAACAGGGCCTCAAGCCAGAGGAAACAGACAGCTCATGTCCTGAACATCTGCAACAGGTCATGTTTACTGTGCAGCATGCAGATGTTTACTGATGTTTACACATCTGCATGGACACAACATACTGTTTGTAAACAAAAGGCACCTGTTGCAAAATAAAGTATTTAATGAAAGTTATGTTGACACTTAATCAATAGCAAGCGATCATTTTATCAAAAGAGACACATTCTTCTCAAGTGAGTTTGAAGCTGCACCGTTTAAATTGGCAGGGCAATTTTGTTTACAATAAAAGCATTTAAATAAAAGCTGTGCTTTTAATAATTTCTTTGTCATTTCAAAAAAATAAAAAAATCACCCAGCCCAAGGGTTTGAAGAAAAGTACTCAGCTAGTATTCTCCCTGCAGTTTGAGTTGCGTGATGAAGAAATACCTCCAAATTAAAAACTTGTGTGCAAGAGCTTCAGGTTCTGACAAACTGACCCAGATCAGGATTAACACCGACTGAATGTTTAATTAGATCATTATTCAACTGAAAAGCTGAAAAATGCTGGTTTGGTTTCGGGTCATGTTGAAATGGTATTAGAGGAAGCTGATTGGATTAAGACAGATTTTAGTGAAGAACGTGGACATTATCCCTGAAACCATGTCGTGTAGAAACATCATGCATATTTTACAGTGTTTGATCAAATAAGTTCTAAATGGTTTGCTTTGAGTGTGGATGAATCATAAAGAGAGAAAGAGACACTTTCATCATCAGAGCTATTTCACACCCGGGCCATCAGCAGAATATCAAAGCGCTGCATTTGTATTCACGCCGAGGGAGAAGACATCCAGGCCGAGCAAGCTTGTTAGTGAGCACAGGCGATGGCGGTGGTCAACTTCGGGTCAAATGTCTCTGTATGTTGCACTTCACAGTGTCTGCTGACTGTTTACTGAATGTCAACACACCAAACTCTGACAGGAGGCTGGACAGTGAAGCTCGTACTGTACAGAACACCACCAAGTGTTGTGTTTCAGCTGCTAACATAACATTAAGGTTTCATTTCACACAATTATCAGAGACACATTGTTTAATCAGCCACACAAATGAAAGGAGGATGAAAAAGAAATCAATTATGTCTCGTTGATTCTTCTGATCTGAGTGAATCCTGCTGCAGGAGCTGCACACATGAACAGATGGAGAAGAGTCAGGAGGGTTTAAGGCTTTGTTACATCTGTGTGTAGAACAGATGCAGGTCCTGGTTCTGACTCTGGCAAGCTCCTCTCAGAAGACGGAGGCCAGGTTTACAACTGGGAATACCACCAGTACCACAGTCATGTAGCTGCATGGCTAACTGAACTAGCTTAAATTAGCTACATGCAGCAGCAGTTAGCTGTTACTTTAGCAGCAAAGCTACCAGTATCTGTCCATCAGGGAAACTCCACATATCACCTCAGAACTGCAGCTGTCCGTCGTTCTGAGGCTGCGTACGGACCGTCTGGAGTCCACTGGGAGGCTAGCGGTTACTATAGCAACAGCTAAAGCTGAGCGGACAACGGAGGAAATGAGAAAATACTTTGACCATAAAATATGATCCAGTTTGACCCGAATCACTGATGAAAGTTATAAAGATGATAAAGATGTGTTCCACAGAAACACTCTGATGGCTCCTGTCGATTTAAACCTCCACAGCAGCGTCATAAATACGAGGAGAGCAGGAAATTACACACTAACATAGCAATGAGAAATCTCCTTTACTGGCACTGTTGGATCGCAAAGATCTCAAACAATGCATTGCATGATGAAAACATTTGATTTTGGTGTCATGAGAAGTTTAAAGTCCTCTGAAGTTTGATACACCATGAAGTGGAAGTACCATCTATTGTGTCTGCAGAAATCAGTGCATTGTGGGTAATGATGGTCTGAACGTGCAGTCATTTAGTCGTCAGTAAAGATGCTGGTTGATTATCATTCTTCTCTTTCACCTGCTTCATCTTTCTCTAGCCTTCATTCTGCCACCTTGAAATAAGCACAGAAAGGGAGTTAATGTCAGTGTTTGAGATGAGAACGAATGGGAGAAAAAGTTTTATTGAACGTAGTTTAACTCGACACATTACTCTGAAAAAGCTGCTCTGGTGACAGGAGGGAAAAGGAGGCGTGACGATGAAACAACAGGCGATAAAGTAAAAAAGAGAGCTCGAGCGATTGGAAAATAAATTACGAGCTGAAGAGAAAATGGCAGAGAACGGCCTAAGTGGGTCAAAGTGCCCCAAAACAAATGAGGCTGGAATGAGACGGAGAGAGAAGACAGAAGAAAGGATGAGACGGGGAGGAGAATGGACGAATTGGAAAGAAGATACATGAAAGAAAATCGGATAGAAGAGTTTGAGCGAGGAGATGAAGGTGAGACAGAGAGCGGATTCAACAACACAAACCGGCTGTAAATGTTGTATGAAGCTGTGCGTCTGTGTTTAAAGATGTGATAGTTCATCAGCTGCTGTGTCATCTCCTCCGGTACTTGTTGATCTCTGCGTTCAACAAGTCAGACGTTTAGTGTGACAGGAATACTGAAATTAGCATGCTAGCCAGCTAGCTTCACCCATCCTGTCTCCTAATGCCACTATGTACATCGAGGCCTCCTGCTCACAGTCATTCCCCCCCATCATCTGAGGATGTGATTCAGCTAATAGAGCCACTCAGCTATACAGCTAACTGTGCTACAAGCCAACAGAAGCTAATCACTACATTCATGGCTCAACAAAGCGGTCCAGAATAATGAGCAGCAGCAGGCATTCATGCTGCCCCCTGTAGTTCTGGAGCTACCGTCAAATTACACATGACGACTTCAATCATTTACCAACCTGATGTTGTTCTCACTCACGTCTGCTAGCTCGCTGTCTTCACTGCCATGGTGGCTGCTTTGCTACTCTTCTTTGTGACAACCAGTAAAGTAGCATCATGTGTGACCTCGTGCATGATCCAGTGTTAAGAGCTGCTAAAGAACATTTAAACTCACAACACGTGAGAACACAAACACCACTGATGCTACGAGATACACAGATATATAGTTAACCATTAAATTAACCATCTGAAATGTTAGTTGTGATCGATACTGAAGTGATTCATCAAACAAGAAAACAGCTTTTCACTGTTTTGTAAAAGTGAATGTGAGTCTGGTGCTGAGAACATGTCAGGAGCTTCTGTTGACATTTAAACAACCAAAAGATTTCCTGATGATCATTAACTCCAAACCCACATGCAGTTCCTCCAGTTTCTGGTGGATGAACTGAGGCCTTCAGCTGCTCTTTGTCCGTGACAAGCTGCTCAGCTGCATCAAAACAAGCATCTGTGAGACTGAACCATGAAATATTCATGATAAGGCACCAAAAACTGGAATAAGAGTGATTTCCCACGAGAGTGAAATTTTTCCTGGGCTAAGTTGTTGGAAAGATTAAAACATTTATGCTGTATCTGTTCCAACGTTTCTCTGCTGCCTCTCTCCTTCATTTCTCCTCGTCTAGTTTCATCCATCCTTTTTTCCCATTTGTTCACATTTAAGCTGCAGTGAAGTGCAGAAACTTTACGACATGTGACGGGAACGTCTGCAGAAAACCATTAAAGCTGTTAGTCAGCGGTCAGATGAGAATGTCCACTTTGTGTATCTAGTTACATCCCACATGTCATGTAGACAAACTTTCTTTACCTAACGTACGTTACATGTTGATCATAATTTCACCTTCGTCATCACTAAAATGTTTGAACGACTTTACTCAATTCACAGCAAATGTTGATAAAGTATTATTATCACAAACCCTGACCTCAGATCCAAAGATGGCTGCTGCAGAACTTACTGATCTTTTCCGTGTATGTTAAATATTGTATAATGTGTTGCTATGGGCCGGTGCTGCTAACCACGGCTCATCGGATCAGAACTCCTGTAGTCTGCTGAAGTAAGTGGAACACACCATGCAGTAATTACTCGAGCTAAATGCTAACGTTAGTATGAAACTAATGGGAGCATCAGTAATTAAGCAGGTTTTAGTCATAAACCAAAGTTATCATAAAGTAGTTTATATAAATATGAATGTTATGAGGTTATTAGGACTCATTCTGAGAGGAGCATGAACTGAATATAGTAATATATAATAAGAATCACCAAACTCGCCGAAAGCCTCCGGTCTCCCTCCACCTCCACCCTGCAGTCTGTCAGATTACAGCTGTCTGATGTCCAACACAAGCCGTCAATCAACTCGTCTTCATTCTAATTTGAAATGGAAGCTACTGGTGGTCATGATGCGTCACAGCGGTCATTAATGGAAAGTGACAGGGCGGCTGGTTGAGGGAGGGGTCAGCTCCTCACCTCCTGATACACCAGCCTCTCAGCACTGCGTCAGCATCCAGATCAACTGAAACTTAGTGATTTCTGATGGGAAGGAAGCAGAATTGGATCTTTAAAGTTTTTTTTCATCTTCAGGATGTTTCAGAGCCGTATTATCTTCCATCCAGTGTGAAATTCATGCTTGTTTGTTTGCTGGATACAAACTGATGAACCTGGGAGATGATAACAGGCCCAATGAGAAGTTCACACTTTTGAAATGAATATCACTGAACTTTAAGCCAAATATTTTGGCCTTCTCACATACACAATAATCACCAGACCTCCTGGGATATCTGTCAAATTCAACACAACACCTTCAAAGCGCTGGTGGAGAGACTCATCAGTCCGGACAGTCCTGATCCGACCGTCTGTGAGACTCCTGATGAGGTTTAGACACCAGGTGCATGAAGAACACTTCAACCTGGACTAGTCCACCATGAAGTCGTCAGTCTGAGTGTGTTTGGTCCTTTAAATGTGTTTTTATTCCTTTTCAATCCGTCATCACTTTGAGGTTTACTTTTATCGACACTAAATAACTCAGGACTGCAGCTGTATCGGCCTTTACGCTACACACACGGAATAATTTATTAAAGTAACATTACAGGAGGAAATAAAAAGAAAACATAATCATATTTACAGTTTACAGTATGTTAAAATATCTCTACATCCTGCGTGTGTAGAAACAGTAAATCAAGTCTGAAATGTATTTATTACACAAGATACTTCTGTGAGTGTGTGTGTGTGTGTGTGTGTGTGTGTCTCAATCCAATCATGTCTGGTTGTCTGGAAACTTATCAGACAGCTGACGGTCGGATCAGGACCTCTCCTCCTCGTCTCCCACTGAGGGGGAGCTGGGAGGAAGCGTCTCAATGTGACTTTCATCATCCAGCCTCTCGGTGTCCGTCGGGCCGTTAGTCTCCTCGTCCTCTCCTTCCTCAGGCCGTCCAGTCAGTCCCTCCTCCCCGAGCTCTTGTCCCTGCTCACCTCTGCAGATTGGACTTTTGGCTTCACAACATTCCCCAGAAGCAGAAAACTGCTGTGGACTTAAATCATCAGTGAGAGAGGAGCCGGCTCCGAAGAGACGAGGTGACCGATCAGAAGTCCTTATGAGTTAAAATCTCATTCTTGACTGAATTTTCAATGAAAAGAAGAACATCTGTGTCTTTGATTGAAGAGTCAAAGGTAGAAGACACCTGTGGAAGTACAGGAGGTTGTTCAGGAGGAGATGACATGACTCCATCTCCAGCTGCTGCTGTCCACATGTCCACATGTTCACGTGTCCACATGTCCACGTGTTCACGTGTTCACGTGTCCACATGTCCACATGTTCACGTGTCCACATGTTCACGTGTCCACATGTCCACATGTTCACGTGTTCACGTGTTCACGTGTCCACATGTCCACATGTCCACATGTTCACGTGTCCACATGTTCACGTGTCCACATGTTCACGTGTCCACATGTCCACATGTTCACGTGTTCACGTGTCCACATGTCCACATGTTCACTTGTCCACATGTCCACATGTCCACATGTTCACGTGTCCACATGTCCACGTGTTCACGTGTCCACATGTTCACGTGTTCACGTGTCCACATGTTCACGTGTCCACATGTCCACATGTTCACATGTTCACGTGTCCACATGTCCACATGTTCACATGTTCACGTGTCCACATGTTCACGTGTACTTCAATGACAAATTGAGCCTCAAATCGAATGGTCACTTTTTTCTGAGGGGAAACTTGTGAAGAACCTCAGATAAAAGCTCCAAATACGTGCAGCCATTTTCTGTTTAATAACTGAGGGAGAGATTTCAGCTAATGACTTTTCACTGATTACAAGAATCAGATTCAGAACTGCTTTTTTATCTGTAACTTCTTATACACTTGCTTTTGTATTGTAGTACTGATTTATGAAACCTGATGTGAACAGTGTACAGCGAAGTGTCGCCTAAATGATTTGAACTGGTTCTCAGCTGTAACAGTGGGAGTCTTCCTGGTGCTCCTGTGACTGTGAGCTCTGGAGACTCTGCAGCTATTTTCAGTTTTACAAGCGCGATCAAAGAGATTCAGACCTGGGTCGATCACATGGGACTGCATACAAGCGCAGAAGTTAGCCACGCTGGAAATCCCACTTCTCTCCAAACACAACGCTGAACTGCTGCTGCACTGTGCTGCAGCCCCACGAGGAAGACTTCACAGCAAGAACTCACATTCTGCTGGTTTCTGTGCTGTCAGCAGAAACAATAAATAACCTGGATGATCATCTCTCTGTTAAAATCTCCTATAAAGATAATATTTTCATGGTCATGCTGCCAACAAGACATTATAGGACAGTATAAGACAGGCAGACGCAGTAAAAGTACTGCAGTATTCGTCTACACTGCATTTAAGATGAAACTGTGGTGCTCGCTCCTGCAGACATCAGCTTCAGTTAGCAGGAACATTTAAAACACATCCACAAACTTTATGTTGTGTTTCAGGAGAAACTGTCTGTGGAGTCCATACATGCGAGTCCATATCTGATGAATTACAGACGTTTTGGTCCGAATACTGGCAGCGCTGATTTCCCATGAGGCTCAGCAGAGATGCATCATACATGAAGGCAGGAGGACAGAGTGAGGCCGCGGCCGTCCTCACTGAGGAGGTGCTTCTGCCCGCTGGCTCTCATAAAGGGCTTCGCCTCATTAGAGATGATGGATGGGGAGAAACTCTGAGCACCGAGAGACAGACGGGCAGTCAACCCACTGCAGCTCACACACACACACACACACACACACACACACGTCCAGGACAATGTATAAATATATTTATATATTAAGTCAAAACTGAACTGAAGTGCTTCGTCTGTGTCCACATCGGACCTGAAGAGAAACGAGCCTCTTCCAGCTGCTCTGAGGTCGGAGCTAACAGGCCTCAGACACTGATGGCAGTATGATGAGGAGATAATTAAAGCTCAGATGTGCTTTTTCAGGTTCCCAGGTCACAGTGGATGCGAGCATTAAACACAACATCAGCACAAACTGACTCTGAGCCTGAAGTTTCTCTGACACACTCTACAGACGCCACCACGCCAGATGTGGACCATCCAGGAAGCAGCTGTTGTAGGAACATCTTACATCAGTGACTTGTGGCTGAACACACAGGAGTCGAACCAATCAGACTCCTCAGAGGGCCTGATGTCAGCTGTGGGCATGGCTTGGATGTGCTGACCAGCGAGAGAAGCGACTGTGGTTTTGAAACAACATGGCAGCTCCTCCAGAGGTTAGCGTAGCTGCTGTAGCATCACTTCTGTCACAGCTTGTCTCTCAGAGAAGAGAGAACCTCTCAGAGTCTACCTGGATGGATCTGAGTAACAGGTGAACATGTTCTCTGATCTCCTCTGGGTCGCCGTGTGGCTCAGGTGCCGCTCAACAAGGCCCGATGTTGAAGGTCGAAATACATCTAACAAGATTTTACAAAGATATTTTTCTGCATTTGTTTGTTTCATGATTTCTTTATTCTTTCAGTCTCACAATTTCTTGTATTTTAAGACTTCCTGACATCTCCCGTCTTCTTTGTGTCCACTCACAACACGTCTGATGATCCGTTTCACTGCTCGCCTTCTAAAGAGGCTTCACATCTATTCCAGAATCCAGAACAGACACCACAGTCGGATCACATCGCCTTTTTTATGACATATTCACCGTCTATAAACAAAGTCAAAATGTAGAATGTGAAATAACCAGAAAAGCTCTCGCCTCTCTTCCTCCTCATAATGTGTGGTGCTTCCTTTCCTCTGTTCTTCCTCCTCCTCCTCCTCTTCCTCTCCTTTATTACTTCCTCCGGGTGCTTCTGGTGATGAGTGGGTAGAAATAAACAGCTCTGGGGTCCACGAGTGCAGCCATCTCCCGGTAGAGCCATTCCCCCCGGGGAGCTCATCAATTGACACTGAATTTGCTACAATAACTGTCGTTGAGAGGAATGAGCCTCCGAACACAGCGACGGCCGCTGGAGTCCGACGGGAGCGTCTACGCACATTTAACACACCTGTACCCGTGTGGACACACACAGGAAGTCGTGACTCGGGCATGTTGGCGTCCACAGAGCTGACTGACACACACACAAACCCACAGAGCCGGAACGCTCTGGTCAGACACATTAGAGCCTCATAGATCCGTCTTTAAAGCAGCTGCCTGACAGACTCATCAGTTCTCAAACTGCTCGTCTTCTACAGGCTCTGACAGAGAGAGAGGTAATGACCCGGAGACGTCTGATGAAGTGAAAGTTTACAGACTCACTGCAGGCTTTGTTTATCTGAGCGTGCAGAGGGCGTTTAAGCACTCGGCAGAGGAACATGTTGGATTTTATCTTTCTGCAAACCACAGATACGAAACACATCCACATTCCTGAAACCACCGTATAGACACAAACCTTTTGACCTTTCCTGATACTTTTTATTTCTCACATCAGAAATAATATAACATGGAAATGTGCTTAATAAACAGAGAGACATTGAACTGAATGGTGTTTAGAACAATTATCTGTCCCGTGTTCATAAACATTAAGCTGTATGCTCGTGCAGGCTGCTGATGACTAATGCTCGTTAGTCGTTATTATCAAAGCTCCAGAGACGACAACACCATCTGAGTCACTGTGTTTTCATTCCCCGTTAATAGTCATAATTACCTGAACGGTTGTGATTGTTAATAAAACTGCATCAATGACAAACTGTGGTCGGCCTTCATCCTGTTCAAGAGTCTCCACCAGCAACATGACATCCATTACAGCAGTGTAGCTGTTTAAATGCACCCACGACCACACTGACCGAGCGTCCATCCATCAGAATGGCCTGCAGTGGAACAGGCACCAGCTCGCCACCAACAGCTTCCTCCTAAATCCTGAAACATCTGGTGGCACTGAAGCCATCAGCTCTCAACCAGTTCAATCACCATTTAGCCTTTAGCTCATCCTGTAGCTTCCTCACAGTCGTTCCATGCAGCAGTTCAACTGAAACGAAGCACTTGCAGGACACGGACGCCACGGGGAGCTGACAGCAGCACCAGCTGATCCAGCTCACGCATCACAGTGAAGCACGATCACACAGCAGCCTGTCTGACTGGACCTGCCTCAACATGCTCACTGCGCCAGGCTGTTAGCACGCCGAGGAGGAACATTAGCATCACAAATGAAGATCAGGTGGAGACAGCAGTGTTTGGATTACTAACGTCTGCATCAGCATCTGTACAGATGTTCCACCTTCACATTCAAAACCCAGTAAAATACTACTGAGTCCCTCAACAGAGTCCAAAGGATCCAATCCAACACACAAACACTTGTCAAATCAAGAAAAGATGATGTCAAAGATTACAAGAGGAAAACTACCATTCCCAACATGCATTTCACCAGGAAACATCCAATCACAGAGCTTAAAATTCTGTCACGTGTTGAGACCCTAATTCTACAATCTGCAGGATAAATTAACTTTATTTTGGTACCTTCGATTCTGGTTCGGTAACCATGGCAATTTGCCTGAATGTCCTCTTCTCCATAGCAACAGCAGAGGCTCATGGGAGTTGTAGTGTTAAGAGCTGTCAATTAAACTGAGAGTTGCTGAGAGAACTTAAG
>NC_051044.1:530542-568042 GCF_904848185.1 Acanthopagrus latus
TGTTGTTCAAATTCAAGCTCGTTAACATCACTGAGTCCTGACTGCACGTGACGCGAGCGAGCGTCAGCGACATCATCAGCTCGACCTGTTTCCTGTTGCAGCGTCACACTGAGACGCAGCGCTGCTTTCAACCTGATGCAGTTTTTCTATTTTTGTTCTTGTTGCTCACGTTGAAATGGCCGTGATGGACGAGGAGCGGCTGAAGTGAGGAGTTCTCTGTGTGATACCTGCTCACTTCATCATGAAAACCTGTTTACAGCTGCAGCTCGCTGACGAGATCGACTAATGACTCGTCCACCTCAGACGTCTCCAGCTGATCTTTGTCTACAGAAGTGCAAGTTAACAGATGCTCAGATCAGATGCTAGCATACAGTCAGAGCTGTTACAGAACATTTTAAACAGGAAAACTACTCAGAACCAGCAGGTTGAAACCGACTCTTATTCTTTGTTCTGTTTCAAGTCATCACTGTGAACCTGAACCTGCTCGTCTGTCCGTCACAAAGCGTAGAAGTGAAATCTAAATCAAGAGGATCGAAATCCAACAACAAATCTACAGATCCGCTCACTATTCTCTCACTTCTTTACCCGGCGTTCGGAGCGTTGGTGACGTGACCGATGCAGATTTGCAGCCTAACACAGCCTGAAGCTGATCGGACACATCAGACTGTGAAGGGATGAAGCCTCAGAGGGCAGCAGTGAATCTTTCAGGTGGAGGAAGAAGCTCAAATCCGTCTTTGTCACCTTTCAGAGGGGCTCAGATTCTCACCTGAGAGCCTCCCGCTGCGGCTCAGCTGGAAATCTAAAGTTCATCCACAATAGATGAAACCTCGGAGGATTATGAGATTCAGATGAGATATGGTCTTTGTTCCACAGCTCTTCATCCTATTATTAATATTTCATCAGCCTTTCATTCATTATTCTAACAGTTCTAATCAGCTGAGAGGCTCCATGTGAGCGCAGATCTGCCGATGACGCTTGTTGAACTGTGACACTGAACCTCTCGACGCTCTTCAACACAAACTGAGTTTGATCTTAAAACCCTCTGAAGATAATTTATGAGTGATGACCTCGAGCTACTGAATCAGATGTTTTGTGGAAAGTGATAGTTTGATTTTTATGTTAATTCTCATCTCGGCATTGTTTACTGACTGAGGCAGAACATTAACGAGACGGCAGAGTGTGAAAAGGTCAACGCTTCACTCAGAGTGAATGAAGTCTCAGAAGAGACGTGAGCTGCTATTAATCTGTACATTTGATCAATAGAACTGTTCTGTTCTGTTGCAATAATTGATTTTTTATTAAACACATTTGCTTCTTATGTTATCATTGTGTCAAAAAGGTCACGAGCTGCTTATTAAACAAAACACTCAGCGAATGATTTCTGCTGTCCATCACAGCTGGAGGGGTCAGACCGAAGCTTCTGTTATTGATCCAGCCTGAAGCACCGCTGATGACTAACAGAACCTACTGGACCAGAACCATTAGTCTGCTAACAACCTCCCGTCAGCTCAGCTCGGTCGCTAACACCATAGCATGTGGACAGAGACTGGAACATGTGGATCATCCTCCACAGTGACGATCACTTCCTGTTTCCTTCCTGCTCCTGCAGTTGTACCGCTGAAGGCTTCATGCTGCAGCGTGATGTCGCCTGTGGCAGACGCAGCTGAGGGGAGCGATGGTGATGTCACACAAATACGGTTCAGACCCGATTGTTCACAGGAAGCGCTTCAGTGTCATCCGGGCTTTGTCGTTTCACAGTAACTAACATCCATCCTGACAGAAGCACTGCGGACCACACACAGAAACACTGCGTATACTCTACATACTGTGGTATATGTAGCTCAATAATGCAGCAGTGTGCCGAGGAGCCCTGGAGGTGACGGCTGTGAGGAAACATGAGCAGATAAAAGAGGAAGTTTCTCTGCCTGAGAAACAAAAGATTCAATTATTAAAGAGCTTCATTTAACCCTGTGAACTCTCAGGAACTTTACCACTACTACATACTACTATGTGTGTGTGTATATGTATAGTGTTACTAATGTCACAAATAATTTTCAGCGTTCAGGATTTCATTTTGTCACTTCTTTGTTTATTCAATCGTTTTACTTTTTATGACTTCCCATGATGCTTTGAAGGATGTAAACAGGAAGTATGATTCAGCTGTTAGCTGCAGCTTTAGCTCCTGTTTGTTCACATCGTATCTAATATGTGCTGAATGAGCCTGAACCAGCAACCAACAGATATACAGTCAACTATCTGTCCATCAACTCAAGTGAGCGGCTCACACAGCCGGGTCGGACTGGACCGAAAAAGTTTTGGTGGGTCAAACAGAGAGAGAACATGACTGATGGCTGCAGAACAGTCGTCACCAGAGTCTTTATCATCACACTCTGCTTACAGGATGAATCCAGCCAATCACCTCTGACCAGAGAAGATTTACAGCCTGGTGATAAAATGTAGAAACTACCAGCCTGTCTGCTGGTTCTACCGTCCATCACAGAACCCGTCCCAATCATGTTGACGTCAAACATGATGGTGTTTCTGCATCACGTGATGATTTATCAAATGTTAACGAAAACAGTAACACACACACACACACACACACACACACACACACACACACACACACACACACCTCTGGGATTTGAATGAATGTGGTGCTGTTCCTCGTCTCTCCTAATGAAAGAGGAGATGCTCAGCAGCAGATCCCTTCTCTAATCTTCTGCTAACAGAAGGCTAATAAACGGGCCGGAGTCAATTATTGACCAGAGAAATGAACATTTGATGAGCTGCTGATAGTCAGAGGAGATAGCAAGCAGCGTTTCTGTTCTCTCCTGGGCACACCGACACAGAGCGAGGAGGGAAATTACCAGTTTGTGAACACAAACACAGCGAAGCCGTCAGACATCCCACACGATGGCGAGCAGGTGGCGTCCTGGTGGTCAAGCAGACCTGGAGCGGGTCAATCAGATTCTGCTGGCTGAACACGGACCTTCACACTCACAAGTTGACGTGATGACTTTGAAGAAACCAACATGTTCCTGCGGTGATCAGAGAACGAGTGGGTCTGTTTGTTCTTTCAGTCTCTAATAACTGTATTTAATTCATATTTCATGCTGATTAGTTAGTTATGAATATTATGAACGGCCCAACAGGCTCCTCACTTCTTTACTTCTCCCTTTGTGGCAACACAGCTGCTCAATATTGTGAGAAATATTACTTATGAAGGCAGATATTGTGATACTCCATAATATCTTCCCAGATGTGCTTCTGTTATCTGGCTTCAGTTCGTCCTGACCCTGTCACACACTGAGCTCAGTGAAGAGGAGGAACAAGCTCACTCACAGCAGTGGAAACTATCATGAAGAGCAAACTGTAATATTTCAGTGATGCGGTTCAACACACAGACTGTTTGTTGTTCTAGTTGAAACACGCCTCGTTTCACAGCGTTAGAGAAAAGAGAAGAAACCGTCAACCATCAAACCAGCAGCCACGTGACCTCAGCAGCAGAAGTAATCCATTACTGTTACTGCACAATGAGTAATTCTGCTGACGGTCTTCAGTTTCATTCAGGCTGATGATTTAAAATTCAGCCATTGTACTTGTAATGCAATACAACACAATACAACACATTACCCATGAGCCTCAGCAGCTGTGAAGAAGAAGCTCATGTAAACAGCTGATAATAAAACATGTCACCATGGTTACTGAATGAATCCAGAATAACAGCAAAACTAAAAAGTGAATTAATTTCAGCCACAGATGAGTTGACGACGCAGATCAGGCTCTCTGATTGGATGTTTCTCGCTGAAATGCACCATGGGAGTCGTAGTAGACTTCAGCTGTAGAGTCACTGTAGCTGATCTGAGGCCTGTTTTCAAAGACAGCTTTAACTTCAGGTTTGGTGTGAAAGATGCAGATTAATTATCCGTTCATGAGTGTCGACTTCATATTCAAATTATTAAGATCCAAACTCAACTCAGTAACTTTAAATGAGTCTTTTTCTATTAAAAACACAGAAAACCAGATGAAAGTGAGTTTCTAGCAGTGATACAGTGCAGAGATGAAACTACCTGCTCTCTAATTCATCTGTCAGGTTTCTATCATCACCTGCCTGCAGATCATGTTAGACACAGTCTGTTCACACACCGACACTGAAACCATGACAATCAATACAAAGATCATTTCACGATCCATAAACAGAGCTGTGTGTGTTCTGGACACATTTAAAGAAAATCACTGACAGGATGATGTTTACTGAACATGTGAGATGAGCTCTGAGTCAGATAAATAAATATATATTCTGCTGTGGAGCAGAATTCAGTGTCAAACAGTCCAGACATGACGAGCAGCTGAATGTGAACACGCAGCTGCATTTAAAGTAAAGAACAACAAACTTAATGATCTGCATGTTACATCAAGTCACCGAGGGAGTTACTGATGATGCTTCTCTGCTCCTGCTGGGAGAATCAAACATCGTCATTTCTCTTCATCTCTAACGACTGTTTTCACTTCCTGTCTGACAGTTTTTCTTTCTGTGCTTCAGTTTACACTAAATATTTGTCTCATTAAATTTCAGTTTTTCCAACCCGACAGAATAAATTCTGGCAGTGGATGGAAAAGAGATGATATCTGGTGAGATGATCTGTGGTCTCTGGCCGGCAGCCTTCTGCAGACACGACAGTCGGCTCATATATACTGAGAGTAAACGTGAGACGACACAGATTGGACAGTTTGAACGTGTCTGACGGAAACTGCCAACATCTCAATCTGCTGACCGGGTGGATGTTCTGACATCTTGTGAGCTCGTGTGATTAATAAGTGATTTTGTTGTTTTCAGGAAAATGTTTCAGTCTCGGCTGCTGTGAAACGGACAGCTGAGCACCATCGCTCGGCTGGAGAACGATGACTGCTCCTGAAAATGAAGTTAATCTGTGAGACTGCAGGAGAGCGAGGAGACGCTCGGATACATCAGCTGAGCTTCATCTGTCAGGCTGCTCGCTGTGGGGCGAACAGACGCACCTCACACCCCTGCAACTCTACTGGTTCACATTATGTTCCACATCAACAAATACAAGCACACGTTTGTCCCGCTCGCCACGAAAACGCCTCAGTGACACGACCAGAACCGCAAACGAACCAGAAAAGAACCCGGCTGTGTCGTTTCTGCAACACCAGACATCCGGTGTGCATCATCCGCTGCATGTTGACCGCTCCACCTGTGTTATATCGCCCTCACATGGCAGGTTAACTGTGGAGGTGGAGCAGATGGTGGTGTTACAGGTGACCAGACCTCGGCACGTCTCCAGACGGGTTTGTCGCCACCTAAACCTGAACATGAGCTCAGAAACGTAAAGTCTCAACCCGTCCGTGTTCTGCAGAAACAGATGCTGTTCACTTCCTACAGCAGTAACAGAACCAGGCAAGTACTGATTTAAACCCAAACGACGATCCCTCTGGAAGACAAACCAACATATCGCTTCAGAACAACGATGACTTTGTTTTCCTCTGTGGTGTCAGCAGGTATCAGCCGATCAACAGAACCAACAGAGCGACCCGTCTGTGGACCATCACAATCAGGTCCGCCATCGTGTTCTGCTTCTAAGAATGAATCATCACTTGACGTGAGTGCACAGATCTCAGGTCATTAACAACAGCCTCAGGAGCCGTTCAGAGGTGTGAAGTGTTTGTCTTCAGTTTGTTCCCTGTGATGAATAAAGTTTAACAAAGCGGCGGCGGCTGTATTTTACAGCCCTTTCTCTGCACGACCATATATTTCTACATCAGCAGTTAAATCAGACGACTTGTTGGCCTTCATGAAAGAGGAAAACATCTTTCAGCCAGACAGCCTTCACCTTGAGACAGCGCTGATACATCTCACCGTCTAATACAAGTCACAGTGATTCTTATGGCTCCGTCCTGTATATAATCTGAAAACCAGACCTGCATCTGCACACAGTCAAGATCAGAGGAGATATTCAGTTGTTACAGCAGCTCAAAAGACAGAAGCAGAAGAAACTAATACCTGAAATGAATCCAGGCTGCGATGAATCATTGTCTTATAATTGTTGTCTTACTGTTTTCTCTGACGGCTGGTTGAACGTCAGAGAGCAGCAGACGATGTTGGCTCGTATTTCAGAGAGACGCTGATCAGTGTGTGTCTCTGAATAAATCAAACAGATCAGTGAATAAAACACATCCCTGTGGTTTACATCCTGTGTGTGTTACTGTAGGACACACGTGTGGCAGACACACACACACACACACACACACACACACAGTTTGTGGGTTTCATGACTGCTCTCAGATCTGTTGATGTGCAGTAATGAGCTCGGCTGCTCGGTTTGTTCACAGAGCTGAAATCAGAGGAGTCACGACTCCCAGCGACTGCGGGTGAGTCAGAGCGTGAGTCATTACCTCCACAGACGACACCTTCGTCCTAATGACTCAGACCGACCCGAGGACTTCCACCAGGAAGGAGGAAGTCCTGTGTTTCATGATGACGATCAAACAACCAAATCACCAGAATAAATGTTAAGTTAACTTTGTTTCTGCACACTGACTGTTTGTTCATGTCGAGACTTCAGGTTTGTTTGGGAACACGTCTGGATTGAAACACCTGTTCTGGCGGCTGTGATCCAATCAGTGGTGTTGAGCTGGTTCTGAGGATGGAACGCTCCACGTGTAGGCTGGGATATATTACGGCTGTTTGGACTGGATGCTGCAGTTATTACCTCCTGTTTAAAATGCTTGTTTTGAAATGACTCAACGTCAAATGTGGTGAAACAAGAGACAGAAGCATGAATGAGTCACGTCGGCCTGATGGAGACAAATAGCTGTTTGTGTGAAGAACAAAAGAAGAAGGGATGATGGGTTTTACAGACAGAGAGCAGACGAGCTGTTGTGATGAACGGCCGCTTCGCTGAACTGAGATAAGCTGAGAAAACATTAGTACAGCGATGAACTATATTACTGAACACGAGAGCCATATGTTTCCTCCGGCTGACGGATCTCCCCCCGAATCTGTCCAGACGGACGATCACTCGCAGAGTAACACACCGTGGTCTGATGGAGTAAAGTGACACCACCTCCCCTCCATCCACCGCCACCCGCCCACCCTCAGCCTCCGCCCCGCCGCTCCCGCCGCCGTGATAAGTACGTGTCGCCGCTCCGTGTTTATGGCAGCAAAAGAGGCTAATAAAAGTCTGACACACACCATCTGGGACTCCCAGGTAATCAAAACGGCAAATTATAGGGCACATTAACTGGTGAGCTGCTTCTAGTATCTCTCCAGCCTGATGAATTTATGAATAAACACAAGAGAGGAGAGGGAAGGATGTTTACAGAGAAGATGGAGGAGGACAGGGAGGCGATCAGCTGCACAGCCCAGGAGCAAGACCAGGACCAGGGCCAGGGCCAGGACCAGGACCAGGACCAGGGCCAGGACCAGGGCCAGGGCCAGGACCAGGAGCAGGACCAGGGCCAAGACCAGGGCCAGGGCCAGGGCCAGGGCCAGGAGCAGGAGCAGGGCCAGGACCAGGACCAAGACCAGGGCCAGGACCAGGGCCAGGGCCAGGACCAGGGCCAGGAGCAGGAGCAGGAGCAGGAGCAGGGCCAGGACCAGGACCAGGGCCAGGGCCAGGAGCAGGAGCAGGGCCAGGGCCAGGACCAGGACCAGGACCAGGAGCAGGGCCAGGGCCAGGGCCAGGACCAGGACCAGGGCCAGGGCCAGGGCCAGGGCCAGGGCCAGGACCAGGGCCAGGGCCAGGGCCAGGAGTCAGGAGCAGGGCCAGGGCCAGGACCAGGAGACCAAGACATTTATAAATGTATTAGTGAGACTCAGAGTGTCTCATCAACATCCTGAACACCGACTCTCTGCTCTTCATGTTCTGACACAGAAATCACCTGTACTGACTCACATGATCTGCCATTAAATAACCTGATGTCACTCAGACGCATCATGTCAGAAGGTTTCCTCCTCCTCACTGCTTCCTGCTGCTGTGTCTCAGATCTGTTGATCTTTCAGCCTGTTGTGACCTGGATGACTGTGTGACCGTCAGCGCTGCTCCTGTCAGACGGCTGACTATGAAAACAGTTTCATGTAAAGCAGACAGGCGCTGCAGCTTTTCATGCCTGCTGGTTTCCTGCAGCTCAGTTCAGTCAGACGCTCCACACGGTAAACAGCTGGGAGACAAACCTGCCTCCTGCCTCCTGCTGCCAATAGAAAGTTCAGATGGTGTTAAAGGGCCCAGTTACCCCGTCAGCACTCTGCACCTCTGAGGGGGAAAGCAAATATCTCACAGCAGTTTTCTCCACAATCCTGCTGATTCAGAGATAATCAGAGCAGGTTCCTCCGGCTCAGTGGAGGAGCAGAATAATGAGAGACGCTGACCCGGTCTGAACGTTGGCTGTGCTTCTCGTGCAGGTCGGACCCGTTTGTTTAACGGCCAGAGTCACAGATTGAAGTAACCGCTGGTTCTTTTGTCCTGACTCAGGTGGATGCTCGGCTGAAAGAAGAGGCTCCGGCTTTATTTATTACTCATTTATTTTTAATTCCAGCTGCAGGCGAGAGAAGCGAGTGCTTACTTACATCCACACAACACTTCAAATATACTCGTGTCCTGACAAGAGTATCGACTTTGTGTTCTGTGTTTTATGAGCTTGTTTCTAATCTCAGATCAGATCTGTGAAAATGAAAAATCCTTCACATAAAACACGAGACTGACGGCGGCGACACGGAAACCTTCGTTTGAACCAGCGGAGAGTGTGAATGTTCGTACAGTTCAGACTGAATATCTTCTCTGATCGCTTGTATACTTTTAGTTATTCATTGGATTTGGACACATTCAATCTTAATGATAAAAAAAGCAATTCTCTTTTTTATATTCTCCATTTCTTCTGCAGTAAAACAAGAGTTTTATCTGCCGTCTGTTCATAACGACGTGACGGCCGATCGATGAACGATCACGCTGTGTGAAGATTGTTTTCGGTGGGTTGTGTCTGCGTCTTATATCGCAAGAAAATCATCATAAATCATAGAAGACGTTTATTGCTTCACATTCTGTAAGAAAGCAGGATAAGTAGCAGCTGTGTGTACGTGAACGATGATCCTGACAGTTTGACGTGTTGCATTATTAGCTGAGATCACATTTAAATGACTGGAGAAAGAATCTCATGTAAATAAAACTCAGAGTCTCTCATCCGGACACCAACTCTCCTCGTTCCCTGCTGCACTCAGCAACTTCACAAACTGTCTGAAAAACTCTGTGGACATCAACTGAAGGAGAGAAGTCAACTACGACTCCCAGAGTGCAGTTCAGTAAGAAACATCCAACCACAGAGCTTCACATTCAAACTGAATAAGATTTTACAGCCTGATATCAGTGTGAGGATGCTTCGCTCGGTGCCGTTTGCAAGCGTAACACGTCAGATACTTCAGGAGCCTCAGAAGTTTCCAGATGTGTCTGTGGGACCAGCACAGGTTACGTTTCTGTATCTGTGGCCACAGAAACAGGTGTTTTAAAGGAGACATTTAAAGGAGGATTTTTCCAGCCTTGTTTGCTGCAAAAACAGGTATTTAAATCCAAACCATGACGTTCTGTCACTCTGAGGTGTTTGTGCCTGAACCTAACCAGAGCCTGACCCCGAGGTGTCTGCAGCGTTACGGCTCAGATCCGGTTTTGCTCCGCCATCCCCCATCCACCATCCGCCGTCCGCCAACCCCCACCGGCTGTGTTTTCAGCCCGCCACGGTGCAGTTCTGTCGACAGCTGGTGTCGTGAGATCGAGGAGTTCCCGCCATAATCACTCAGCTTGTGTTTGTCTCTTTTTTGAGATTTGTGTGCTGGTGTCACTCACTCTATGAGTGTTTTATTTTGGAAAGAAACCGGATGTCATATTGTTGTTTCGGTGCCTGACTTCCTGTCTGCTCAGTGCTAAATTCAGATGAATTACTGCGTTGTGCTCCAGCATTCACCAGAAATGCAGATCTGCAGATCGCAGCACAGCAGACCTGCTGGATGTTCACACACAGTGAAGACTACAGTGAAACCTTCAGCTCTGCTGGCGTGGTGGAGACGTAACGTAGTGGACATGGATCTCAGCCTCAGTGAAGCGCCATCAAAAGAGCGGAACATGAAATCAACCTCAACAAACGTTGCCACAAAGAAATGTATGAAATGTAATTATCTAATGTTTATTATCGGGCGGTTGATGGTTTTCACTTCAGTCACGATGCATTCTCAGATACTCCAAGAGGAATTTCAGTTTATTGAGCCACAGAAGGAAAACAAAGTCTCCATCCAACAGTTCATCACACACATCACAGTAATCTGAGAGAAACAAGTAGCTAAAGCTGTCAGACGGATGTAGGTGAGATATGAAGCAGGAGGACTGAGGTAACATACGTTCCATCTGTCTTATATCTCGCTGTGGTGATAATGTCTCTCTGTGTTTGTGTTCAGGAGCTTTAACAATCTGTCAGAGACAGAAATGAGCAGCCAGGATGAGGGAGAGTGTGCAGCTCCACAGTAAAACTGATTAATAGATGATCAGAGTGGGAGGTTGGGGGAGGGGCGGCTGTCGGTCCCGATCGATCAATACGTCTGTTTAACTCTCTGAACGAGGTCTCCTGACGCGACGCGCCGGTCGTCTGTGATGAGCTGCGACTCCTGTCACAGCAGGAGGCTGACGGAGGTTTAAGACGACGCCTGAACACGGAGCTCCGCCGTGGGACCCGAGTGGCAGATACAGTTTACTGGCGGTTCTGCTGCACAGACGACCCGGTGGGTTCATCAGCCTCCACTGAGCCGCTGAGACACAAGTTGTGGAATAACTTTAGATAAGAGAGAAACTCTTCCTGCTAATCAGACTGCTGCCACCTGACTAATCACTGCGGATGTCCTCCACATTACTGCCTGTGTGTGTGTGTGTGTGTGTGTGTGTGTGTGTGTGTGTCTTATCTGCAACGCCCCGCTGGAAACCAATACTGTCTAATTATATTATGTGTGTGTGTGTGTGTGTGTGTGTGGCCTGTAATCAATACATGGTGGATTGTTCACAAATCTGCAGATAACCTACAAAGACCTGAGCACACACACACACACACACACACGCACACACACACACACACACACACACACAGTGAGTGCAGCCCTGTTCTTGATTGATAGCATCAGAATTCAGAGGATTTGGGAGCCGAGACTCTGAATAATTCACTGCTGCTGGTTCATCAATATGTTCTGATCCGCTCTGTGAGACTGAACATCTTCCAGAACCTGCAGAACATCTGGTGTCACACAGCTCAGAGGGAAGATCTACTGTCACACATCAACGTCCAGCTGTTCATTTCTGGTATTTTACGTACTTCAGGTTAATAACATGAAATATAACCAACACGCCTGCAGAGCTTCTGTGTTTAATGTGAGCAGACGGACTTTCAGTGGAGGGTTGAAGTTGTTCTTCCAGCACACAGTCCAGTCAGGAGGACTTCTGCATCCTCGTCTCTGCTCACAAGTCCTGAACAACCACGGGTCAGATTCAGAAACCACTGAGAGTCAAGACGTCTCTTAGTCAGGTGGTGTCACCTCTGACGAGCAGAGGTTATATCTGAGAGAAGGTCACAGTCCCTCAGACCAGGTCCCTCAGACCAGGTCCCTCAGACCAGGTCCCTCAGATCAGGTCCCTCAGATCAGGTCCCTCAGACCAGGTCCCTCAGACCAGGTCCCTCAGACCAGGTCCCTCAGACCAGGTCTCTCAGACCAGGTCCCTCAGACCAGGTCCCTCAGACCAGGTCCCTCAGATCAGGTCTCTCAGATCAGGTCCCTCAGACCAGGTCCCTCAGACCAGGTCCCTCAGACCAGGTCTCTCAGATCAGGTCCCTCAGACCAGGTCCCTCAGACCAGGTCCCTCAGACCAGGTCTCTCAGACCAGGTCCCTCAGACCAGGTCTCTCAGATCAGGTCCCTCAGACCAGGTCCCTCAGATCAGGTGATGAACCTTGTCTAAGTGTTGTGTGATCACAAAAACAGAAGAACTCTTAACGAGGCTGAAACACCACAGAAGATGATTTCTGCACCAGTTTAACCAGTTTAACTCTCTAACTGTCGGTCTGGAGCTTCACGTCAGGCCGACAGCTGCATGTTTGGACATTGTTCCAAAAGAAGAGCACAAAAATCAAAATACAAAAAGATTTAAAATCATTATTTCTTCTTCAGCTGTGACCAAACTGATGAAACTAAATGAATTCATTGTGTTTGTTCCTGCAGACACTTCCCGTCACGTTGTGCTTGTTCACTGGTTTCTCTGCTCAGTACCACAGCCGGTGGTCCAGGACCCAGGTTCACTGAATATTTTCTAAAAAAGAACCTGCTGCAACAACAAAGAGCATGAAAACCACCAGGGAGCAACTCGCTAATCATTTCATCACACACTGTTCAAAAAGCAGCACAGATCAGAGATCCAGGTCTTCTGGATGTGGAACCATCAGGCAGCTGTTTGTCGAATGATCCCGGGCCTCCTGCGAGCGCCCCGTCAGCGCCGGGTCCTTTAATTATCCTCCAGCACTTAAATGTCAGGACGCATCCTAACCGGGGAGTTGTGAGGAGTCATCAGGTTGCTCTAAATGTCACTGAGATTATTCACAGAGCAATCAGCATCACTGTAAACTCATCAGCTCCTCTCAACCTTCTGCGACTCAACATTTACCTCCTTCTGCAGGTTTGTGTTTCTGATCCGTCAGCGTGTTCACGTCTGCAGAACGCACCAGAGCTCGATCAGAACCAGCCCAGACCCTCCTCTTCAGTCCAGATTTCACACCAGCACAAACAAACCAAAAAGAACTGAACCAGGACACAGCAGAGTCCGCCAGAGTCCGCCAGAGTCCCTCAGAGTCAGTCAGAGTCCGTCAGAGACCGTCAGAGTCCCTCAGAGTCCGTCAGAGTCAGTCAGAGTCCGTCAGAGTCCCTCAGAGTCCCTCAGAGTCCCTCAGAGTCCGTCAGAGTCCCTCAGAGTCCTTCAGAGTCCCTCAGAGTCAGTCAGAGTCCCTCAGAGTCCGTCAGAGTCCCTCAGAGACCGTCAGAGTCCCTCAGAGTCCGTCAGAGTCCCTCAGAGTCCTTCAGAGTCCCTCAGAGTCAGTCAGAGTCCCTCAGAGTCCGTCAGAGTCCCTCAGAGTCAGTCAGAGTCTGTCAGAGTCCCTCAGAGTCCGTCAGAGTCCCTCAGAGTCCGTCAGAGTCCCTCAGAGTCCGTCAGAGTCCGTCAGAGTCCCTCAGAGTCCGTCAGAGTCCCTCAGAGTCCGTCAGAGTCCGTCAGAGTCCGTCAGAGTCAGTCAGAGTCCCTCAGAGTCAGTCAGAGTCCGTCAGAGTCCGTCAGAGTCCCTCAGAGTCCCTCAGAGTCCGTCAGAGTCTGTCAGAGTCCCTCAGAGTCTGTCAGAGTCCCTCAGAGTCAGTCAGAGTCCCTCAGAGTCCGTCAGAGTCTGTCAGAGTCCATCTGGCCTGACTGAGTAAGACAGCGACCACATCCTGTGACTCCCTCGTCCTCATGTGCAGAAGCGTTTCTTCTTAAATCATTTAAAATAAAAACTAACCCTGGCTCCTCCGCTGACTGACTGTTGCCATAGTAACGGTCAGCTGACCCTGTCTGGACCTACAGCCGGTCTCACCTGCTTCTCTGGAGAGCTGCATGAAGGCGTCCACTCCCTTCTCCCCGTAGCTGCCCTCCGAGGCCACGGTGGAGACGTAGTTCCAGCCCATGGCCTTGACGATGTCCACCATGGCCTGGGCCTGGAAGCTGTCCGGAGGCACCACCCGAGAGAAGAAGTCGTACCGCCGGTCGTCACTCAGCTCCGGGGCGGTGGAGGCATAGCTGATCTGAGGGATCTGGAGGGAGAGAGTGAAGAGTTAGTGAAGGAGGAGCTGAACCTGTTTCTCAACATCGTCTGCGGTTCAACGTGACTGAATCATTCTGTGAGAGACTCAAACTTCTCTGTTCACACTGTTCACGTTCATGACCACATCGGGTCCTGGGATCAGAACCACAGACCTGTTTCACCTGATGTCACTGTCATGTGACGCCAACACGCAGACACATCACATTTCATTCCAGGTTCTTTGTGGAGTTTAACAGCGTGCCGGTAAACTGTCCCCACCTGGTGCATGCTGGGAAAGGCTCCTATCAACAGTCACCATGTGTTTTTAAAAGAACTTAAATAAGAGCTGAATGACTGGAATGAAAACAGTTCTGTGTCACCAGATGAACTATATTCAGTCAGCGCAACACTCAGAATAAAGACGTTTATCTGAACCAAAATGTGAAACTTCAACAAAGAGGAAAATTAACAGAGTACTAATTAAATAAATCATAAATCTCAGCAATCAAAAACACAATATTGACCTGATGACCAGACATGGAGCAGCACGAGTCAATCAATCAATCACTTCTCTACAACAGACACACCAGGTCTCCGTCTCCTCCATGAATCTGAACACCAACACTTCCTGTCGTGTGAATAATTCTTTGGGTGATGAAGTTTCACATGAACCAGAATTAAGATTCTGGAGAACCAGAACTCAGAGACGGATCAGTAAATGGATCAACTGATGATGGAATAGATTAATGGTAGCTACACTACATTATACCCTCAGTGAGTTACGATCTGACACCATGTTGGACAAACTGAAACATTTCAACAACTTGAACCTGAACAGAATCAGACGTGTCTATAGAATAAGGAGCTGCAGAGTTCTGTTCAGGTAGAAGGTCGGTTCTGCTCAGAGCCGGAGAGAATCTACGTCAGAGTGTAAATGTGGAGACGAGAGCAGATTTTTTTCTGTTTGCTGGAAAATGAGTTTGAAGCAGCGAGGAGTGAAAGGTGCTCCTGGTAATTAGAGCGAGTCGGTGTGAGGTCGGGGATTATCTGATGTCCGTCCATCACGGTGTCAGCGGACCTCCACCAGAACCAAACCCGCCCGCAGGAGGGTCTCTGAGGAACGCTTAGAGATGCAAATCCCCCCAACAGATACGTCTTCAATTACCCTCTGACCTCACACACACACACACACACACACACACACACACACACACACACACACACACACGGCTCATTATTTCTGTTTTCTCACTGAGAGAGAGGAAGATGAATAATGTTCAGATCTGGAGGGAAATTGGTTTTTAAAAATACCGTTTCCTGCTCACAGAACCGCTCACACATCATCAGCAGCCTTTTCTCGTTGGTTCCTGTTTCTGCAGGCGTTTATGGGCCGTCAGCATCACAACAGAACCTCATTTACTCTAAACAGCTGTGATCTGTTTTCCTGTGCAGGGATGACAATCTACTTAAAAATCAGTTTACAACAGTCTGACTGCATCTAAACATGCAGGTGGGCTTCTGGTGAAACACGACCTGCTGGAGGAGGCGGTTCTGTTTTACATCCAGAACTCATTCTGCCTCAGTCTAAACCCGACAGAGCCGACACATCGTCCCCGGTACCGTCCTGTGCTGTGTACACCGACACGCTGGCTGTTTCATGGTCCGATGACTGAGGTGAGTTACAGAGTACATGGTGTCCAACCTCTGACCGGATCTCTGATCAGCTGATCTCCCAGTTTTCAATTTGATTTGAATCAATATCATTTACATCACATTTACATTTCTTTTGTAACTGTAGTTTCTAGTTGCATCAGATCCAAACTCACTCAGCTCTGGTTTGTTATCTCGTCCCTCCGTCTCTGAACAGACCGGAGGATGGAAAACTACGCCAGCGTCGAAACGTCCGCAGCAGCCACAGGACTGACGAGCTGGCACAGCAGGCTGAGGGATCCATGAGGGTCGGGGGAGGTCGTCTCTGGTTAACTGAAGTCCAGCGTCAGCAGAAAGTACCTGGACTCAGGTTTATCAGCTCGCAGGCCCGAGGCTGCCAGTGGTGATCAGTGATGGAGTGCCTGCTGTCAGACATGTTGGCCTGCAGCTCGTCCTGCTCTGTTGTTGAACACACGTCTGTCAGCTCTGTGTCAGCATGTCGAGCAGCTCACTGTGGTGTCATACGTCTCCAACATACGCTGTATAATGTGAAATACACATGAAACAAACTGTGATCTCCACATCTAATAAATCACAGAACAACACACTGAACTCTGCTCCACAAGGTTTGACTTCCTGTTTTCATTCCACTGCGTCTCCTGACCGAGTCTAGAAGCTGAGCCTCATCAATACCACAGTCTGTTTTAAAACACATCAGCATGAACTGAGACTTCACTGAATCATCATCCACAAGTTAGAGATGCTTGTGTTGAGTTCAGGCTGGTGATGAAGACGATTCGTCCTCCTCGTCACTCTGTCTGTTCCTCTCTGTAATGAAATGTTTGGTTGAAGCAGATGCCCAGTCATCTACATCCTCCACCCGGAAGGAGAACATGATGACACAGCATCCTCTGTCTGATTACTACATCTGTTACAGTTATAAATAGATCTGCTGTCAGATCTTCATGTTGAGGTTCAGGGTAGGTTCAGAAGATCCTGGTTGATCCGTCGTCATCACGGTGACATAATGAGCTGAAGGCAGATCCCAGTAACAACAGGTTGTCATCAGGCTTCAGTATAAATCTGTCTCCCGTCTGTTATCGTCCTCACAGGACTCACTGAACTTCTGCTGAATCATCGTTCAGAGACGCACTGACAGCAGATAAAGCTGCTGCCTTAAAACAACACGTGTTCACACGAACGACAGGCGACAGACGACTGCATGAAGGAATTATCAGTCCATGGGACGCAGTCACTCTTCACTTCCTGTCTCCTGCTGTGAGTCGGACCTACGTGTTCTAACTACCAACCCTCCACTTCACCTCCACTTCACCTCCACTTCACCTCCACTTCACCTCCACCTTCAGCTCCACTTCACCTCCACCTTCAGCTCCACCTTCAGCTCCACTTCACCTCCACTTCACCTCCACCTTCACCTCCACTTCACCTCCACCTTCAGCTCCACCTTCAGCTCCACTTCACCTCCACCTTCAGCTCCACTTCACCTCCACTTCACCTCCACTTCACCTCCACCTTCAGCTCCACCTTCAGCTCCACCTTCACCTCCACTTCACCTCCACCTTCAGCTCCACCTTCACCTCCACTTCACCTCCACTTCACCTCCACCTTCACCTCCACCTTCAGCTCCACCTTCAGCTCCACTTCACCTCCACCTTCAGCTCCACTTCACCTCCACCTTCAGCTCCACCTTCAGCTCCACTTCACCTCCACCTTCACCTCCACCTTCAGCTCCACCTTCACCTCCACTTCACCTCCACCTTCAGCTCCACTTCACCTCCACTTCACCTCCACCTTCACCTCCACCTTCAGCTCCACCTTCAGCTCCACTTCACCTCCACCTTCAGCTCCACCTTCAGCTCCACTTCACCTCCACCTTCAGCTCCACCTTCAGCTCCACTTCACCTCCACCTTCAGCTCCACTTCACCTCCACCTTCACCTCCACCTTCACCTCCACTTCACCTCCACCTTCACCTCCACCTTCACCTCCACTTCACCTCCACCTTCACCTCCACCTTCAGCTCCACCTTCAGCTCCACTTCACCTCCACCTTCAGCTCCACTTCACCTCCACCTTCACCTCCACCTTCACCTCCACTTCACCTCCACCTTCAGCTCCACCTTCAGCTCAGCTCAGAATTAAAGTCTGTCCGTGTAGGAAGCATTCAATTAAAAACACAAGCTGCAGAATACATGCAGGAGTGTAAAGTTTCCTCAGATCACTGAATGTTGTTCAGTTTCAGCTGGAGGAGCTGAAGACGTTCAGTCAGTTTTTAGTGGGTTAGGGTTAGGGGTTAGACGTTCTGCACACATGCAGGAAGCAAAAGATAAAACAGTGGAAATGTTTCTAACATGATTTATATTTATAAATATTCTCATGATGCATCTGAGGTTATTTTATAAAGTTTGAGCCCAAGAGCTGAAAAAAATTTCAGTTTCCTACTTCCTATACAGGAAGAGGAGGAGAACTCGTGTGAGTGACGTGAGGAAGACATACAAAAGTGACGGCGCTGTGGGTTTCAAGCCCAAAGTTTGGCAGCCGACCAGAACCAGAACCTCCACCTTCTGCCCCTTTGATAGATTAGACTCATAAGCAGCTTGGTCATCCCTCTCTCCCTCCATCATACCTGCTGGCATCCCTCTTTCTTCCCCTGGACATGGAAAGGTCAGCACCTTGACAGCTTCAATAAAACACAACCTGCTCTACAATGTGACAACGGCTAAAGTCCGCATTGATCCGAGACACGGCGGCACAGAGGCGGAGGGAGGAGGCGTCTGAGCGGAGCAAACACGACCCGAGCAGGAAGGTGACAGCGGATAAAGCCGCATTGATCCACGACGGACGCAGAGAGAAAGTGACAGACGCTGAGGACGGAGGGACAGACGGCAGCAGGAGGGAGCAGGAAGGAGGGTGAGTATGAGCAGGAATGACAATGCGACACAGATCTGAAATTGACTCGAGGGCCAGAAGCTGGTCTGCACCTGAGAGGAATAAGAAAGTGGACAGAGAAACACAGAGGATACGCAGCGTGTGTGGCCGCTCACACCAACACGCTTATTGACATTTCCATCTGACATTTGTGCGTCGCTTCGACGCCAGAGGACTGAAGTTATTGACCTCCTGCTGAACACTGATGTCTATTAAATGAGTGTTTGTGTGATCGCTGATGCTTCGGTCCTGTTAGCTCACATGTGACCTGAAGTCAGAGGTCAGAGCCCGGCGCCGGTGTTCAGGACGGGTACAGAAGAGGATGGAAGCTGTGAAGGGACAGAATCCAACATGTGTATTCTGTCTATCCATGAGTGTCTGGGTGTGAGCTGCAGAGCTGAGGAGATATCTGCTGCAGAGACGTCCGTCTTCTCTCACACATTATTAAAGTAGATGGCACAAAGCGTCTGAGGCTCCAGAATAACAGATTCTGACTCATAAGAAATGTCTCTTTATATAAATCACATCACTGACGATGCACAGAACATCTTGTTGTTGTCAGCAGGAAATGTAGGAAATATTTCCTCTCTATATATTTACACCGAAAGAAGCGAGCAGTCAACTCCCAGAGGAGACGAGCGCTGAGCTCCGGGAACAGCAGCCGGCACGGTGAAGCCGATCTGACATGGTGGCCCAACTGTCTGATCACACATCATGTGACAAACACTTTCCACTGTCACAACCCCACAAACTGACTCACGCCATCAGAATCTGATCCAGTGGGTCAGAAAGTCTGGAGGATGGTACCTGATCCACACCTGAGTTAGCCAGAGGCTAAACAGGAAGTCGGCTCGCTCTACAGGCCGTTAGCGTTAGCATCCTACGTCATCACGAGCTTCTCTGCAGGAGTCGCTGCTCGTCTCTCTGCACAGCAACATGATGAGTTGCTGAGATAATTCAACACGAGTTAGCTGGTCCTGTGTGCGGTTAGCTAACTGCTAACTGGCCTCATCATCGTCTCTTCCTGCTCAGGAGGCTTCACATGCTGTGTTGTATGACTGCTGGCTGTTGAACTGGGCTCTCTCTGCAGCGTAACACATCAGATTTATGAACCCAACCACAGAAAAATAAACTCTTTCCTTCTTCTGCTTCGTTTCTTAGCTTCTACATCCCGACACCTCGACACGTCTCATCATTTACACTCCTGGATGATCGTTTTGTCAAACTATCATTGAAATTAATGTGAGATCGGTGGGAAGTGTGATCGTTTTAGAGCTGCCGTCTCACAACATTGTTCTGATAAATGAAATCTCACAGTTTTCTCTCTCCGGTTCATGTAAACAAAAATGAATAAATCCAACGAGACGTTTCTGCTGCTCGATCAGTCAGAATACTGATCACAGCATCGTCTCCTCCAGACCAGAGAGAGCGTGTTTGTTGGGTCATCGTCAGGATTTTAAAAGATTTTAATGATGATCATTCAAACTCATCTTGAACAACAGCACAATATCTGTCTCAACATCGACTGCAGGATCGTTTGACTGCACCAGGCGGTCACTGGTGACCAGCGGGCCACATCTGGTCCAGTCAGACGGCTGATCTGTGAGCCCAGCTGACAGCAGCTCACCTGGCAGCGAGCGGCGAGGCGGCGATGGAGCGCTGACCGGACGTCAGTCAGCAGAGAGAGGCCGGCGTGCAGCGAGTGAGCGTCTGGACATCAGCAGTAATCATATCTTCAGAAAGTCCCTCTGAATCGAAAACGGGAGAATCGCGTGTGTTCAGATCAGATAGAGTTTAGACTCTAAACTGCTGCAATCATCTTTATCACCTTCATGAGCCGAGTGTCACTGAAGGTTCTGCAGCTCCAGCTGTCAGCAGCACCGACCACAGAACTGACTTCCTGTTGTGATCTGTGTTCAGTCACTGACGGCTTCTCATCTGTGTTCTAACGGGTCGAACTCCTCCAACATCCCAGCCTGTCACAAACACTGTCTCAGTGATCAGGAGATGCTGAACACACACACTCAGTCACATCAACACACACTAATATATATAGAATATATGATACGACTCAAACTGTCTGAACCGTCAGACCTCAACATCAAACCACAATTCAGTCAGAAACAATGATGATGTCTAGAATGGCACGCAGTAGAGTGCATACCTCCACCAAAGCCCAACAGTCCTCTTAACTCCATCAGGCCTGGAGTTGTGAGGCCACATGAGGATCAGGGTCCGTCCTCCTCCGGTCCAGAAGGAGGCGCTGATTCACCTGAAACTGTCTGGTGACGGACTAAAACCCCAGAGGAAGAAGCTCAGTGTGAACGCTCTCATTACGCAGTCAAATCGAGCAGAGTGGAGCTGACTGAATCTGAATGACTGAATCTATACAGCAAGTTTAGCTAAAAGCATCGTAAACGTGCTGTATTGTCCCGGAGCGGACGCTCACGCTGAGAGCAGATGCTGTTTACAGGCTCTTTGTCCTCATTGATCCGTCTGTTCTCTGCCGCTCAACCAATCAGGAAGCTACCATCGTAAAAACACGTCAAAAATCATTTTCTTTGTAATTTCACCTGCTGATGTTTGAATCATCAGAAACACTGAAAGCTTCTTTACTGACGTGGCTTCAGCTGCGAGGAGGGAAGATCACCTCGGCTCCTTCACACCTGTATGACATCCAGAACACACCTGAAGTCTCTCATGAGCTCGTCTGAGCAGTCAGGTTCACATGAGCGGATCACATGTGACGACACAATCACACAATCACTGCCTCCATTACAACCTCTCATTATCTGTGAAGTCCTCCTCCCCTCACACACACACACACAGACACACACACACACACACACACACAGACACACACACACACACACACACATTCATCAACATGCTGTTATTTTCTCAGTCGGCCGACGGACGAGTAAATGAAGCAGAAAGCAACGAGCTCCTGATCGGTTACACACTGTGAGTCACTGGTCTTGTGTGTGTGTGTGTGTGTGTGTGTGTGTGTGTGTGTGTGTGTGTGATCTCATGTGTGCACTTTGTTATTATCACTGTATTTGTAAAACAGTGCATCAGCATTCAGCTACACTGTGAATCACACAAGAGGAGAGTCAGACAAACCCCCTCTGCTGCCTGACTCACTGTCTTTATCCCTTTATCCTCCTCTTCCTCCCCACGTCTTCCTCCCCACGTCTTCCTCCCCACATCTTCCTCCCCACGTCTTCCTCCCCACATCTTCCTCCCCACGTCTTCCTCCCCACGTCTTCCTCCCCATGTCTTCCTCTCCTCCTCTTCCTCTCCACGTCTTCCTCCCCACGTCTTCCTCCCCACGTCTTCCTCCCCACGTCTTCCTCTCCTCTACCTCCGCTCCCTCCTCTAATCATCCTCGTCCGTCTCAGTTTCTGGCTGCTTCTCCTACCGGTTGCTGTTTTAGTCGACCTCCTCGTCAGCGAGGAGCTCGTTTGGCACCATGAAACAGGAAGCTGTGGGTGATAACTGACGTTCCTCTGATGTAATAGGCCAGCGAGGCGTCATGGTGGTGCAGGTCTCATATGTTCTGGATGCTTCTGTATTTGCCTGCATGTGACGGAGTCTTTCCTGCCGGTGTGAACTACATCTTAAATGCGTGCTGCTCGTCTCCATCTGTAGACTTCAGTGCTGCGAGACAAAATGACGCCTCCTCGTTCACCTCAGGTTCAGCTTGACTAACGCTGGTTCATCTGAAGGGTTGAGCCTGATTTAAAGGTGCATTACAGAAGATTTTAAGTTGAAAATTAACTTTAGTTAAAAAAATTACTGATGTTAGCATGCTAACCAGCTAGCCTCAACCTGTCCCCCTGGTGCTCTGAGCTCCCACTACATGCACAGCAAACTGAGCTAACAGCTGCTACAGTTAGCACTGTCAATGTGATGTCATCCATGATCAGCCTACAGGGTCCATCATGGACGCACAGTGATTGTTCATTTGAGGGTAAAAACTACAGATTGATAAAAATTCAAACACACAAACAAATAAAAAATGTATCTGCTGAGATTTAACCAGCAGCGTCTCACGTCCCGTCATCAGAGCTCCAGATCTGACCGTCGTCTGCGTCTGCAGCTCTGCAGCAGAAACACAATTCAAAACGCTTCTTTCATATCTTATAAAATGAACCCAGATTTGGTGCTCTGGTCTCTGAAAGTTAATACGCTAATCACAAATCCTGCCTCAGGAGAGATGACGACGAACCTCCGTTGTTTCCAAATTAAAGGTGCAGTCAGTGTGTTTCTACTACAGCAGTGTGAGAGAGCTGCTCACATCATATTACACCTTCAGCAGCGCTCACACTAATGCACATGAGCACAGGGCTGCTTCCTCTCTGCCTACCATTATATATAACTGCACATATATATTTATCTATATATGGCCTGCACTCTCATATACTTTCATACTTGCATTAAGACTAATAATACTTCGCTGCTCACCCACCTGAGCGTCCACTCAAGTGGGTGCTGTATTAGATAAGACGCTGTTGATTCATACAGATGAGATGCAAACGCTCACACACACACACACACACACACACACACACACACACACACACACACACACACACACACAGCTCAGTAGAATGCCATTAAACCTGGTCAGGACTCTCTGTGCTTACATAATTCATTAGTCGAGCCGAGCCCCTCTCTGTCACTGAGTGGAGTAATCCTGTTTAATCTGATGCTGTTAATTCATTTGTCCTACATCGCCCTCCATTCTCACCTCGCCACCGCCTGAAACAGAGAGCGGGGGAGCGGGGGGAGGAGGTGAGGAGGAGAGGTGATGGAGACAAAGGAGGGAGGAGGTGAGGAGGTCATGAGAGGAATATGGAGGAGCAGAGAGGAGGTGAAGGGTCCAAACCCTCTCAAACTTTTAAATAATGAGCGAGCTGCCAATTAAATTGTGCGTGACCTCTCCTAACTGAATGGCACACTTCCAGTTACAACGAACATTTTTAATTTGGCCATTTGAGGAGCGCGGAGGAAGCGTCTCCGACATCATTTAGCTCCACAGTCATTTAAAAAGCACTTCACAGATTCAGAGCTTTATCTTTGAGCGACTGGAGGTTGACTCTGTCTGAGTGATGGACTCTGACAGTGTAGCTGCGTCTGCACAGACAGACTGACTGAGCAGTTCCCTGCACAGAAGCTTCCACTCTGTTTCTTCTTCTAATCTCCACACAGCAACATTCAGTTTATTCTCATCCCTGCGGTGACGATGGGGACGCTGACGAACGTCCTCTCCGTCCACAATGTCAACACGACTGTTACTCTCCTCATGTCACTGTGTTCCACATGGACGGATTCCTGAACTGGACACAAGCTCAGGGGCCAAACGGGTCAGAGGGACACAAAATGATCCTGAGGAGACCTGAGACTGTGATGAGGTGTAAAAAATGTCCACAAGGAGACGTAACGTGAGTACACAGATGCATAATATGTCCACAAAGAGCAACACAACACCACAGACGGATGCAAACACAATCAGAAGAGACACAAAGCAGAAGAATCTGTCCAGAACATCACAGATGTTTCTAACAACACGGGGCGGTCTCGGTTCCGGACCTGTGTGAAAACATGATTTATTCTGTGATAAATAGTGTTTGCCAGTGTGGAGAGAGGATCGGTCCAAATGAAGCTGTTGGGTCACACCTCCTCCGTCCTCACATGGTCTGATGGCTGACATGATTTATGGGAGGATGTGTGTGACATGATGAGAGCCTCCCAGGACCGGTTCGACCCGAGAGGAGGACAGGACAGAGGTGATGGATGGACGGACGCTCAGCTTCTCTCTGACACACAAACAATACAGACAGATTCAAGACCCCATCTGAGCCACCGGGTCCAGATACAGTCAGGATTAGAACTGATCCAGAACCGAGCAGCTCCAGTGAAGACTTAATAAATCTGGTCTGAGATCAGGTTGTGATCGCAGCAGACGAGCTGTACAGAGACATCTCATGTTTTAAATCGAGTCTCAGCTGCTTCAGGTGTTCAGCAGAACGCTGCAACTCTGTTTGACTGAGCAGCTCCAGAACTGTTCTGTGGACCACGACGCTTCAGAAGGAAACTGTTGTGTAGTGCTGCAGTAATACAGAATATCATGAAGGTGCAAATCCCAACACACAGGTTCATAAATATGAAGAGGTCAGCAAAGACAGAAAGCTGATAACAGACTGAGCTTTATGAAGCGGCTGCTTCCTTCATTCAGAACCTCCTTTCAGAACCTTCTTTCAGAACCTTTGTTCAGAACCTCATCCCTCTTTCCTCTGTTCTGCTCTGACTCTGATTCTCTTCTTCCTCACCGAGCCGTGCACTCGACTGTCTGCGCTCTGCCCAGAACCCATTAAGCAATCATCAACAAAATGGCAGCTCGTTCATTCATTCATTTTGTTTTTGAGGCCTCTCATAATCACAGGCAGACGTGCGTATTGATCCAGCGGCTACATGCTGTGAACACACGGCATTCATTGGCAAAGTGCTGCTAAGAGACGCAGCGTTCTGCTAAAAGCAGCAGTGAAACACTTGACTGTTGAGTGGAAATGCTCCAGGCTCTCGGTATCGCTCTCTCGCATAAACACACACACTTGTCTCCGCAGCATCCAGCTCTCTGTGGGCTTTTAAAATGTCGTTCAGCTCAGCGCCAGGCGTGTTTCACAGAGATAGTTGCTTCACACAACAGCACCGACAATGAATCTCCCCTCGGTGATTTGCTCTGGTGATGCCGGTCCATCCTCTGCGCGGCTAGCTCGCCGGCTATCACAGGCCAGATTAAGTTTGGTCTCCTGCCTGCGATGCATGTTAAAGCAGAGACAGATTACACTCCCGGGCCGGCGCCGGTTCACAGACGGAACAGCGATGGCCTGGAAATCTGAGGCGCTTTGTTCAGGATGGCACTGTGACGGTCAGAGCACAGAGAGCTGGACGCAGTTAAAGTGCTGCTGTTGTCAACGACAGATAAAAGGTCTGCGAGGAAACGACTGCAGGAAACGGTCAGTGTGTGTGTGTGTGTGTGTGTGTGTGTGTGTGTGCGCGCGTGTGTGTGTGTGTGTGTAGCTGCAACACGATGAAGACTTCATTCTGTAAAATCAAGATAACAACACACGATCCTCCAGCCGCTCGCTGCAGTCATGTAGTGAACGCTGTCGTCTTCCATCCGTTCCTGCTTGATGCTTTATAAAATGGATGTTAGCATTAATACCACCCAGGAGCTTCACCTTCCACACCACCACTGAAACGTGCTAATTGAAGCATCCATTTTCCAAAGTAATCATCTCATTAGAGCGACTTAATACATTGAATACATCATGGTGATGATGATGGAGGGACGCCGGCGGCTCCCGTGCTGCTGCTGGTCATTCATCAGCTCTGCTGGCCGTCACTGAGACTCAGAGACTCACAGCTTCAGAGCTTCAGAGCTTCAGAGCTTCACAGCTTCACAGCTTCAGAGCTTCAGAGCTTCAGAGCTTCACAGCTTCAGAGCTTCAGAGCTTCACAGCTTCACAGCTTCACAGCTTCACAGCTTCAGAGCTTCAGAGCTTCACAGCTTCTGAGCTTCAGTGCTTCACAGCTTCACAGCTTCACAGCTTCACAGCTTCAGAGCTTCACAGCTTCAGAGCTTCACAGCTTCAGAGCTTCACAGCTTCAGAGCTTCAATGCTTCAGAGCTTCAGAGCTTCAGAGCTTCACAGCTTCAGAGCTTCAGAGCTTCACAGCTTCAGAGCTTCAGAGCTTCAGAGCTTCAGAGCTTCACAGCTTCAGAGCTTCACAGCTTCAGAGCTTCAGAGCTTCAGAGCTTCACAGCTTCACAGCTTCAGAGCTTCACAGCTTCAGAGCTTCAGAGCTTCAGAGCTTCACAGCTTCAGAGCTTCAGAGCTTCACAGCTTCAGAGCTTCAGAGCTTCACAGCTTCAGAGCTTCAGAGCTTCAGAGCTTCAGTGCTTCACAGCTTCAGAGCTTCACAGCTTCAGAGCTTCAGAGCTTCACAGCTTCAGAGCTTCACAGCTTCAGAGCTTCAGAGCTTCACAGCTTCAGAGCTTCACAGCTTCAGAGCTTCAGTGCTTCACAGCTTCAGAGCTTCACAGCTTCAGAGCTTCAGCAGCCTGAGAGTGAACACACAGGAGGATCTGTTTAATAAATGACCAGCTGGTAACGGAGTATTTTTATTCCTGCACTTTAGGTATCTGAGTATTGATTCCTTCATGTGGTGACACAGATCCACGTGGAGCATCAAAATATGACAGAATCTCATATTTACAATATTAATGAGGTGATAATACAAACTGTCTCTCCCACACTGTGGAGCTAGAGAGGTGGCAGGGTCCGCCACACAGTTACACAGTGTAAATGTGTTTGTCACTGAGCTACAGACTGCTCCTTTAAAGACGTCCCAATTATTAAATCATCTGTAATTAAAATATTGTTTTCCAGCTTTAATTTCAGACATCTGGTTAATTTTTTTGGTGTTTTAATGTTCAATCAAGGTTAATTAATGCATATTAAAACAATTAAATCATTTCTGAATAATAATCTTCCTCACGATGCAGAAAGGTCTCGTTAGTTTAGTTTATTAAATACATTCATATATTTAATCAACATTTAAGTAAAACACTGATTACAGATGTTCACATGTTCTACCATGTATTCTTACAGTTATGAGACAACATCAATTTCTCATTTCATCAAATGTTTCACTTGTAATCACTGTTTTAAACTTGAAATAATAGTTTCCTCTGCTTAAGTAAAAAATATATATATGGAAAATTGTTTTATGAAAGATAAAAATTCAAAATTGCTAAATGATATTTGAGTATTAAAAAATACTCAGGAAATATTTGTAAAATGAGATGAAATAAATAAATAATAATAAAAATGTGGTTCACACACACACACACACACACACACACACACACACACACACACACACACAGCAGGTGAGTTAATTGATTATGAGAGTGTAATCTGGACCATGTGTGTCGTATTTGTGCCAATCAGAGCCATCAGAGCGTTCCAGCTCCATAAAGTGAGATTTAGCAGCGACAGTAACGGGAACATGAATCCTCCTGCGGCCGTCTGAGAGCTTTATCATCTTTATGAGGACCTCATGAAAACATCATCACTGCTGCAGCCTCACAAACAGAGACACACTGTGCAGAGGCGTGTGCTGTGTTCAGGTTCTGCTCCGACCCTCTCTCGACCTGCTGTGTTAGTGAGAGTCCTCTGAGCGCCACAAACCTCGGCGTCACAGCCATTTTACACTTTGAACAAGTGTGAAAGGAATGCAAAGGGTGCCTGCTGTGCAGAGCCGGCCAGCCTCTGCTTAGGAAGCTTTTTACCCACTCACATAATTGCATGCTGACCACTTTTCATCCAGCGGTCCCCTGCCAGCCTGCTGCCTGATGAAGCCACAGTCAATTCTGTTCAGTCCACTCCGCGTTCAATATGTTTAACACCTGCTGAACGCCGGCGGCTCTCAGGGCTCTCAGGCTTAAGGAAAAGAGGAACAGGTGAGTATAATGAGCAGATAAAACAGAAGGAGGGCGAGGAGACGATGGGGGAGGTGAAGAGGAGCGTCAGGTTGAGACGCTGCCTGTTCTGCTTCTGACCTGCGAGTCTCGCGGTGACGGAGGAAAACAACTGTGCATGAAATCACTGCGAGTGAATCAGAACGGCACAAACACAGCAAACCTCTGTGTGCTGGTGGAACAGAGGGCGAGTGACTCATGCCTCCGTCTTCTAGGTTAGAAATAAAGACTTTCAGCTGCTTTCAGACGGCTGCTGCCTGTTTGTTCGGCTCTTTATCTGTGAACATATTGTGTTCCTGTCTGTTACATCTGAAACTTCCTGAAGAAAATGCTGAGAAGTCTGATATTCACTGAGGCAGACGGAAGGAACGACTCAGAGTTACCAGCAGAGACGTGTGACGTGAATAGAAGTTTATGTTGAGGTGGTTCTCAGATGTGTCAGGATGTAGATGAGCCTCCCTCTGCAGGCCCGGCACCCAGCTAACAGAACCCAGCTAACAGAACCCAGCTAACAGAACCCAGCTAACAGAACCCAGCTAACATGCTGCTCCTCCTCAGCCTCCTCATGTTAGCATACAGCTGGAGATAACGGACGTAACGAGCTGCAGCAGACGACTGAACTGCAGCGAGCGAACCAGCAGCTCTGCAGTCGGACCGGTTTCTGTTTGTTACGTCTCTTCAAGGTGAGACACTCAGTGTCTCTCCCTCCTGATGGAAATTGAAGTCTGCACAACTTTTCCAGCTAAAAAGCATAAAAACATCAATAAATTCAAACCTATTTAATCTGCAGACTGATTTCCTTTTCTTCCTCTGCGCTCTCACAAACTCTTGTCTCACAAAAGGGAAAAATAAAGTTCATCCTCTTGTTCTTCCATCCGTCTGAACGAGGAACAAATTGGCACTTTGCACTGAGCTAAAGAGAGAAGAATAAAATTAGTCTCTTCTTCTTGGCATTGTCCTTCTTTATGTTCTCGTTCACAATGAAGGCCGTGGCAGAGGGCCCGCACTGCAGAGAGACAACAGCCGCGCTGCCAAACTTTGAGTCAGACAGATTAAATATTAAATGGCCAATCATCCACCGAGAGTCTGCAGGGAGGCAGAACCACAGGCACCGAGCACACCGACGGAACCGAGAGACGGACGAGCACAGAGGACAGGTAGAGACAGACGGGGACAGGTAGAGACAGACGAGGACAGGTAGAGACAGACGAGCACAGGTAGAGACAGACGAGGACAGGTAGAGACAGATGAGGACAGGTAGAGACAGACGGGGACTCGTCTGGACTTCTGGCTAATGAGGACGTCGTTGGGAGACAGGCGTCCTGCCTAACAAGCTCTCTGTCCGTCAGCGCCTCGTGTCTTGTTGGAACACGGAGCTGCAGACGACCTCGTCTTTACCTTCACCCAGAAACCCTCAGTGCTGCCGGGACGCACACATGCAGCTGCTCTTTTATACCCGCAGAACATTTGGCTCTGGACGGGCCGTAAAGAAGAACTCTGCACTGAATTATAGAAGACACAGAAGTCCCAGACCAGATGTCCAGTAATGTCCAAATGGACTCATGCGTCTGCTGGGATCAACAATCCACCTCCACCTGGTCCACACTCACATCATCAGTTTGACCACAAAGAAGGAAAACCTCATTCAAGGGAACTTTAGGTCTCTTAAAGGAACAGTTCACTCCTCCTCTCCTCCTCTTGATGATATAAAGTCCTCCTCTCCTCCTCTTGATGATATAAAGTCCTCCTCTCCTCCTCCTGAGGATATAAAGTCCTCCTCTCCTCCTCCTGATGATATAAAGTCCTCCTCTCCTCCTCCTGATGATATAAAGTCCTCCTCTCCTCCTCCTGAGGATATAAAGTCCTCCTCTTCTCCTCCCGATGATATAAAGTCCTCCTCTCCTCCTCCTGAGGATATAAAGTCCTCCTCTCCTCCTCTTGATGATATAAAGTCCTCCTCTCCTCCTCCTGAGGATATAAAGTCCTCCTCTCCTCCTCCTGATGATATAAAGTCCTCCTCTCCTCCTCCTGATGATATAAAGTCCTCCTCTCCTCCTCCTGAGGATATAAAGTCCTCCTCTTCTCCTCCCGATGATATAAAGTCCTCCTCTCCTCCTCCTGAGGATATAAAGTCCTCCTCTTCTCCTCCTGATGATATAAAGTCGTCCTCTTCTCCTCCTGATGATATAAAGTCCTCCTCTCCTCCTCCTGATGATACAAAGTCCTCCTCTCCTCCTCCTGATGATACAAAGTCCTCCTCTCCTCCTCCTGAGGATATAAAGTCCTCCTCTCCTCCTCCTGAAGATATAAAGTCCTCCTCTCCTCCTCCTGATGATATAAAGTCCTCCTCTCCTCCTCCTGAGGATATAAAGTCCTCCTCTCCTCCTCCTGAGGATATAAAGTCCTCCTCTCCTCCTCCCGATGATATAAAGTCCTCCTCTTCTCCTCCCGATGATATAAAGTCCTCCTCTCCTCCTCCCGATGATATAAAGTCCTCCTCTCCTCCTCCTGAGGATATAAAGTCCTCCTCTCCTCCTCCTGAGGATATAAAGTCCTCCTCTCCTCCTCCTGAGGATATAAAGTCCTCCTCTCCTCCTCCTGAAGATATAAAGTCCTCCTCTCCTCCTCCTGAGGATATAAAGTCCTCCTCTCCTCCTCCTGAGGATATAAAGTCCTCCTCTCCTCCTCCTGATGATATAAAGTCCTCCTCTCCTCCTCCTGAAGATATAAAGATGTCTCCCTACAGCTCGTCTGCAGTGATCACAGTCTGCAGGAGAGAAATCATCACTAACTGATCTGGAAATTGAAAATCGTTTACACCGTTGATTAGCATGCTAACTGTTAGCTCAGCAGCGACAGTGAAGATTGAAGCTTATTGAAGGACATGAACGACGTCTTTTCCGATGAGCAGCCACACTCGTACCCACTGATATGTATGAAGGCCTCAGCCGGACAGCTCATGTGACGGAGAGCCGACAGTTACACATCTGTTCCTCTGAACGCTGCTCAGGTGAAGCTCAGTGAGCAGTCTGGCTCTGCTGGCTCTCTGTCTCTGTCTTTTATAACAAACATTTCCCTGCAGGAACGATAAAGACCTCAGAGGGTTTCCAGGAGCGTCGCTGAGCGTCATGGAGCAGTGAGGACACGTGTTCACACGTCTGAGTGTTGGACTGGACTGAACCTTTGTTCCAGTGGGACAGTTCTCATTTTAAAACTGCAGAAAAGAATTTAAGCTAGAAAATGTTCCTGACATTCAGAGGCTGCTTTCACAAAGTCGTTTTGCATCAACACAAAAATATGATAACATAATTACAAAATGTCCATTTGGTCATTACGGCTCATTACTTCCTAATTACTCTGTCCACGGCAAACACAGCTTCTATGGTAGTGAGAGCTGAGACGATTAGTCAATTAACTGCACAGACGATGGTCAGAGGACTAATCCGTCCCCCTGGAGCTCACGTTCACCTCGGCACGAGCGAATCAGACCCCTGAGATGAGCTCAGGAGGAAATATATTTATGTATTTATATATTTATATATTTTATATTTATATATTGACTTTCCTTTATTAAATTGTTCAACACAGAATATCGGTGGTTATCTGCTCCGCGGCTCCACACCAGAAGAGGCATCGCTCCTTCTGTCTGGGCTTCAGATACAATCCATATATTTGGACTTTTGGACAGATAAAACAAACACAAGTGGCTTTTTAAATTAAAAAATGTAATCTACTAATCACAGATCTAATCGTCAGATTAACTGATAACGGATAGAAAGTGCAGGCCTGCTGATAACAGCGTCTGGCTGTGAGTCCCATCAGAAACACTTGCGGATCAATCACGACTCTCAGCAGAATAACACGAGCGGCGTGATATTAAATTGGTTTCCGGAGTGACGAGTCATGAACAGAAGCACATGATAACCTGTCATGTCTGAAACGTGTCCCTCGCTTCCTCCTGACTCAAACTCATTTCAAACTTTGCAGAGCGGTTCTCAAACTTGCACATGAATTATGAATTGCTTCGCTGTAATACGAGAGAAAATGTAATGACAAGTTATTGCATTACCGCACATCCAAACTGGGGCTGATAAATGAACAAGTCAAGCACAAAGACTAATGACATTTCTCCTCCCTGTAAGCCCGTCAGCCGCTGCCAGGATGAGCCTGCAGTCTGAAGTCAAATCAACAAAGCTGCAGCGACTTACTGTCGCTTTGTCTCCACTAATGGAGGAGATTCCTGCGCTGTGCTAAGCTCCTAACAGTGATGGAGAGAGCAGCACAGTGACGGAGGAGGGAGGATGCAGATGCTAAAAGAGGAGCATTGTGGGAGTGAGAGTCGTGTGAAGACGGGAGCAGAGAAGCTCTCTGATCTCATCTCTCTGTGTCTCTGTCTTCCCCGGCCGGCGGCTCTGGCTCAGGAGGACAAGGCTTGGCAGGAGCAGCTTTTGGATTGGCTCTCAAATGGCACTAATATGCTAATTCCTCCCTGTTAAATGAGGAATGTCCCAGGTGGAGGCTCAGGCATCGGGGAACTACTCCGCTCCAACTGATCTATTTATAAAAGCATGGCGGAGTAGGTGGAGGCATCCATCAACGAGCCCAGGAGTGGAGGAGAGACGCGTTAGCAGCAATTATCTCGGAGAGCGGCATGTTTAGTCTCTGATTGGTGAGATGCTGGATGCTGCCGCCGGCCTCATTTATCTACGTTTAAAACCCTGACAGCTGCTGAAGACGAGCCTCTCAGTCACAGACATATATAAGATGCATCAATGTTGTCCAACAGTCACAGAGGAGGTCGTACCTCATACAGTGTTTTATATCACTGTCACCGTCATCTACAAGATGCTTCATCTGTGATATTAAAACACGTTTCTGTTCTTTCGGTGTAGTTAACATTGTCTCAGTTTACTGAGGCTGACTGGACACAACGATCTGAGTGATTAAACATCCTGCACATATCATATATCCAGATCTCGTGCTGGACTCGTGGACCGGGCCCTCCAGGACTTCAGTCATACGGGCCGTGACGTGTTCACTGTCATCACCAAGTCTGCCAGTGTGTGAGTCAGTTATAGGCCACGAGGAGTCTGCAGGACTGTGAGGTCCGGACATCTGAACGCAGCCATGATGTGGTCCTCCGTGTCAGGACCAGGACCAGGATCAGGGTCAGACCTCTTTCCAGAGGTGTTTGTGGCGACTAATAAGGTAGTTTAAGCAAGTGTGATCAAGCCGAACACCACTGTTCAAGACAGGGTTTCAATATCGTGACACCACTGAGTGTTTTAACTAGATATGTTAAAAACTGATTTTGCGGGCAGAAATATCACAATATGATCTTTTCTCAACACAACAAGTCGTCCTCGTTCCTAAAACCTGAACAAGCTGTCGTCCTGACAGAAAACTGAAAGTTGTAACATACAGAAATACAATTTATTCTGAATTCATCATGGCGACTGTGTTCGACCAGAGATCAACAGATCAACACTGCTTTGGCTTGTTCGCCTGTGCTACACCTGCCAGGTGTACACAGGCTCCTCCTCCATCCCTGAGCAGGTGGAGTCCTGCGGTGAGGAGGAGTCGTCCTGTGTCATGTTCAACTGCTCGCTGAGCTTCAGGTGGAAACTGAATCTTTGGCCAACCAATCAGAGTCATTAATCAACTGCATCACTTAACCTCCCGCAGGTGTGTTATTCCAACACACACACACACTCCCCTCACACACACACACACACACACACACACACAGCTGACTTCCTGCTGTTTGGAGGCTCCCGTGTGGACTTTTCTGTCAGCGCCAGTTCTGCCGTGTTCTATATTAGCTTTGCTGTCGAGTCCCTCTGGTGAGCCAAAGGGAACAGAGGGTGACCCGCGGGGTGAGACCGCCATCTGTACCTGACTCGCTCTGCTCATAAAGCATGCCAGCAGCAGAGCGGGACACACACGGCGCCTGGACGCCGCTAACAAGGACACTTGTACCGGAGCTGATAATGAGGGTCGGTCCCTGCACAGAGATGGTGCCACCACCTGCTCTCAGTGACGTCACGGTGTGTTGAAGGGTGATTCCTGCCTGATCTGGACTTTAGATGGAGGATCGTTTCCCCCGAAACTGAAACTGAAGGAGGAAAACAGCAAATAGTATCAAATATTTGACGTTACAGGAGATCAGACGTCCAATGAGAGCCAGCGAAAACACACATCAGGCACACGTCTTAGAGCCGCCACGGGCCTGAAACCACGACTTAGAACTGACGGGTCAACAAATACATCGTTATCATAAAACACAGCTGATGACCCTCCAGACTCTCAGGAAGCAGTGAAATGATGATAATTTGTCAGATTCACTACATTTACACAAGCTGCAGCCTGGAACACAGCAGCGTAACATCACCCCACTACCTGAGAAACTGTCAGAGGAAAATGGCAGCGTATCACCTGAGGAGCTGTAGCTGCTGTTAGCTGTTAGCTAAGTTAGCCGTGCATCTAGTGGGTGGGCCTGGGAGTGTGGAGCACCTGGGTGGTGCTGGTGCTGGACCGGGCCAGGTTGGGACCAGCTGGTAATTAAGTTCTTACATGTTGCATCTTGACATAAAAACACATTTCAGTTGTTGTGTTGAAACCTTGAACGTGTGCCGAGCAGCATCCTGAACGTACGTACGAGACAAACTGCTCACATTTTAATTGGGTTCAGCATTTCTCTCCTTCTTTGATTATCTACCTGTTTGACTAACGAAGTCTGGCAGGACGCGTCTGTGTGCAGTTCTGTTCGAGCTGTCACCGCAAAATAAAAGTTATTATTATGAATCTGGAGACAAATGTGTTGACGTGCGGCGCCTCGTCTCCGACTCCTGTTTCAGAGACACAATTAGTGTAGAAACATCTGAACTGCTTCTGGTTCTGTTCGGCTCACGTCACAACGCTGTGAATCTCTTCCACTGTTTCCTCCAGAAGACGAGATAAAACACAACTTTATTGATCCCCGAGGGGAAATTCACATGAGGTAGACTGACAGGGAGGAAAAACACATAAAAAGTGTTCAGATGAAGGAAGCGTCCCATCGAGACAGATGTAGAGGGGGTCCTGCTCGGTGCTGGTTCTGATGGCTGTGAGAGGAGAGAAGAAAAAGCTCTTTACGATGAGACGGTGATGTTACAGGAACACCGCGGCGTCTCTGTGATCCTCTCTCTGCTGTGCTGCATGGCCACAGGCTACAGTACCGTTTAGCACTCAGTGCTGAACGTGTGGCGCAGAACAATTACAGGTCCAAACCCGTCTGCTCCTTCAGAACCACAGACAGCTCAGTCAGCTGACGTTTCATTGATCCTGTCGCCCCCATCAGTCAGATGGAGGATCAATGGGTCAGGCGGACCGGACCAACATATTCAGTTAACAACACACCTGAACCACTGAACGGGTCGATCGGCACCAATAGTTTCTGCTTTCGTAGTCAAGATTCCTGCTGAGGTGACTGGAGCAGCGATCACAGGACTTCAGGAGGAAGTCGTAAACATGGTGAGGGCTGAAGCACCGGAACATTTCAGTTATCAGTTAACAAGTCGATAGCTAACGAACATCTTGGTGAGGGAATGATGCAGGGTACAGCAGCAGAGGATGAGCATCCAGGCTCCAGCTGAGTGTTTGGACACACTGCAAGTTGTGCTTGTAATGTATGCAAGGCATCATGGGAGCTTTGACTAAGGTGGCTTGTCAGTTGCTGATGGCTGGACTTCACAAACCCTCTGCACTGTTTCAAACTGGACTAGTTTAGCTCCAGTAGGACCGTGACTGCATCTGTGAGCTATTCAAGAAGCATGTCCATGAAACAACGTCTATAATGTCATATATGGTGTATCCGCAGGAGTACAAACTCATCCAGTCAGTCAAAGTTACTTTAAGTCGCATTCGTGAGTCAAACTTTCTCTGAGAAAACACTCAGAGCTGTTTAGGGTTTTAGTTTCCAGCGTTCTCTGGAGTTACTGCTCATAACCTGCATACAGATGAGTTCCTTCCACTGAATTTAATTTGAGAACGTCTGGTGATCCACAGAGTTTCATTAAGAGGAGACGGAGCCTCGTCTCTGCTGCAGCCTCACTTTGTGGTCCGGGCTGATAAGACAGATGTATTTTTAAATAAAAAATCTTGCCGACTGCAGCTATAATGGATGAAATCTGTAAGAGCTCGTAATTGTCATCCGGATCCTGTGTGCAGAGTTTATTTGATAAGAGGAGCAGGTGTTCCCGGGTTTCTGTAACCTCAGCATTAACCACTCGTCATACTTGTCTGTGGGCTTGTAAAGCCATGCTACAGGCCGGAGTGGAGCGCTGAGGAGACTGGACTAACAAGGAGCAGCTAAAATGTAATACCTTGCTCTCCGGCAGCAATTATTAAAGAGTGGGTCGGGGTCCAGAATGGGCCACGGGCCTGTTTGTGATGGGCCTCGACTTGACAAGGCTACCTGTATGTTTTAATGAGCCCTGCTCTCTGGGTGGGAATAAATTATCATAATTACATCCCGAGCTGAGAAAGTTTAAGACTGCTCAGTGCCTCAATATATTAATCTCTCTCCTCCACATACACTTTACAACCTTGTAGCCTGATGCGTTAAAACACAAGCCTGCCATGGGGACGGAGGGAAGGTTGTTCTCTTAAATAAATCTCAAGACTCAGATTAACATCTGACACGGACAGTAGATTCATTCTAGTGAGCATTAGAGGTCGACGCACACCAGCAGGTTCTGTTCTGCCAAACACGTGCAACATAAACACATGATGACGAGTCTGAGGAAGGACGGCTGTGGACTGTATGAAGTCTGTTCTCCTCTTCCGTCTGCTGTCTGTGTGTTTCTGTTAAAATCCCTGTTGCTGCGAGAAACAGCAGCCTCAGAGTTAGAAGCTAATAAAGCTAAACAAGCTAGCAGCTGCTGCCCCAGGCTCTAATTTGCAGGAGCACTGCTGCAACAAACTAGTGAGTTTTGTTCTGTACACCAGGATGAGAGTTGGTGCTGCCAGAACTTTCTCCAGCTCTGCCAAGGCAGCGTAGAGATCTGGAGGTCTGGATCATCAAGACCAATCAAAGAATGGTTGTATTGTATGAGAGAGTGCTTGTCCACATGTTGCAAGCCAGAAATAAATAAAGCAAAGGTTTCATTTTCTCAGGAAGCAAAAAATGATATACAATCTGAAAAAAGTTTAATCCAAATGTACCATGAATTCTATGCAGACATCATACAAGAGAGAAGGTCACAAAAACCGCTCAGTCCACTGAGACGGGCCTCCTCACAGTGACTGAGACGCTCGGTTCCTCCAGAACCTCGACCCACTCGTCAGTCCTCGTCCTCCTCGACTTATCTTCTGTGTTTGACAGTCAACCACCAAATCCTCCTCCACTCTGACTCACATCAGACCAGACAGATCGCACCTTTCAGGTGCTCTCTGGAAACTGGTCATCACATGGATTCTCTGACCACTGTTGTGCTGACACCATCCAAA
>NC_051044.1:573042-608042 GCF_904848185.1 Acanthopagrus latus
ATCGAGGTCACGTCTATACTTGACTCACTGTGGGAGTGAAATGAGCCTCATTCACATGTGATGATGGAGATTTATTCAACAGATCCATGTGGACTCAACAGTGTGTCTCACAGACGCGATGAGTTTTATGCATCTGAAACTGAACGTGTCTTTACGTTTGTTGAGGTTGACTTTCTAATTCTATTTTGGTTGCTGACGTCTTGGTTTGGCTTTAAATACCTGTTCTGGGTGGAGATGCTCTGACTTGCAGGTTTTGGTCGCCACAAAAATGGTTGAAATCTCTACAAGTCTCTTGAAAAACAGCCGTTTTGGATGGAAACATCCACAGGAATCTTTAAAAACATTCACTGGTGTTTCTAAATCTGAAGTTGGATGTCTGAAACACTCCACACCAAGAGTTCAGCAGGAAGTCTGTGGACTGAAAGAGGAAATCTGACTCTGAGGAAGCTGAAGTCAGAGGAGACTGAAGCCAGGCTGACCTGAATACTGACAGTGTGTGTGTGTGTGTGTGTGTGTGTGTGTGTGTGTGTCACTGCCAGGGATGTATATCATTAGGATTTCATCGATATCGGTATGGATACTCCTTATCAGTACCGATACTCTCATCGATACTACAGCATGTAACTTTGTGTAAAAAAAATAAAGAATTTACAAGATGTTAAAAGATTCAACCTTCTTTTTATCACCACAAGGTAACAACAAAGCTCCAACAGAGCAGAAGCTGTGCAAGTACAAATACTCTGGAACAGATAACCAGGACTTCTGTACCTGGTGGATGCTGAAGCACGACGCAGCAATTCAGCTGAATTCAGCACCGAGCAGACAGGAAGTCAAGCACCGAAACAACAACATCCGGTTACTTTTCAAAATAAAACACCCCCTGTTGACATGGCACACAAATCTCAAAACAGAGACAAACACAAGCTCTTCTGCTGATCCTTCAGTCGGGAACACTTCCTGTTTTTATAACACAGACCTATAACTGCGGTCGCGAGTGATCAAGTGATTACTGCAGAAACTCCTCGGCCTCGTAACGCCAGCTGTCTACCGTACTGCGCCGTGGCGGACTCAAAACGCAACTGGTGGAGGTTGCCGGATGACGGACGGCGGAGCAAAACCAGATTGGAGACGTAACACAGCGGACAGTATCCAGGGGAAATTCTGTGTAAGCGACATCACCAAACACTTAGCATGAAGCTAAAGGAGAGCGGCGTGTTTGCTATAACAAAGTGAGTAAAGTTAGCAGCCCAGCTAACGCTGAAGACTGCAGCACCGTGGCAGCAGCACCTGGTTTTGTTTCTGCGACGTCAAGTCACAGTTTGTTAAGTTTGTTGTTAAGTTTGTCGGTCATTACAGCTGGGTAGACATTCAAAAACCATCCATGTCAAAAACTGATAAAAAATCATAAAAGAAAAATGAAAAAGTTCTGATAACAGTACCGTTTGTCCAGGATCTTAACAGTACTCTGGTTCTGACCCAATTAGGAGCTGGTACCAAAAAGTACCGGTCCTCGATATACATCCCTAGTCACTGCTGCACAATGTTCAGAGGGGTCATGAAAGATTCTCACAGGATTGGAACTCAACCAGCAGGACGCTTCACATCAGGTGCAGACTGGAGATCAGTTTTATAAATAGATACTAGATCTATGTTGAAATCATACTGACGATCCAAACTGATCCTACATCTGTTTTATAGATGAGTCTTGTGATCGACACATGAACTTCCCCTGACGTGATGTCACCAGCTGTGTTTGAGGATTTGAACCAGCGACCTCTCAGTCTCAGACCGACTCAACTACTCTCACATCAGAACAGCCTTTTGACATTCAGCAGCTCTGGAATCAGACAACACACACACACACACACACACACACACACACACACACACACACACACACTCGGGTCTCAGAGGGCTTCACCAGCTGCCTGCTCAGAGTCGGTCTAAGTTTGTGTGGCAGCTGTAAGTGGATCATGACTGTCAGTCACTGCAGCAGCATGAATCTACTCTGTGAACCAAAAGTAATCCTCGTCCGTGTTTTCCACTACATGAACCACAAGTAATAAGTAATATTCCTCCAGAGACATTTTCTCCACAGCACCAGCCGGCACGATAACAAAGAGTCTGAAAACATCCGGGATGAATGAAGAAATTCTGATGTTCAGTTCAGAAACATGTTGAACGTGCGACTTCTGACAGCATATTCTGAATCTAAATGCTGCCTCTCACCTGTCTGCCTCTCACCTGTCTGCCTCTCACCTGTCTGCCTCTCACCTGTCTGCGTCTCACCTATCTGCCCCTCAGCTGTATGCCTCTCACCTATCTGCCTCTCACCTGTCTGCCTCTCACCTGTCTGCGTCTCACCTATCTGCCTCTCACCTGTCTGCCTCTCACCTGCCTGCCTCTCACCTGTCTGCCTCTCACCTGTCTGCGTCTCACCTATCTGCCCCTCAGCTGTATGCCTCTCACCTATCTGCCTCTCACCTGTCTGCCTCTCACCTATCTGCCTCTCACCTGTCTGCCTCTCACCTGTCTGCGTCTCACCTATCTGCCCCTCAGCTGTATGCCTCTCACCTATCTGCCTCTCACCTGCCTGCCTCTCACCTGTCTGCCTCTCACCTGTCTGCGTCTCACCTATCTGCCCCTCAGCTGTATGCCTCTCACCTATCTGCCTCTCACCTGCCTGCCTCTCACCTGTCTGCCCCTCACCTGTCTGCCTCTCACCTGCCTGCCCCTCTGTTTATTAGATAATGACAGATTTTTTGTCCCTTCCTCAGTATTTATGAGGATAAATGTGGTCAGTCGTCAGTCATTCCTTCTTGAGGTCACATAAAGTGCAGACTGACCTGCTGTCTGTCGCTGTGATGGTGTCTGCAGAACACCAGCATGAACAAGAACCGGAGCAGAATACAGAACATACGGATCAATGTCTGAGTCCTGCTGACTCAGCTGTTCTCATGAGAGACGAGTGTAAAAACCATCCTGAGAGAAACGGAGGAGTTCTGTGGATGATGAACAGTCAGCAGACGTGGATCATGAATCTGGGCCGAGCACACAGTCAGCAGCTCCTCTACTGTACGACCCGGTCTCTGTTCTGGTCTCTGGTCCGGTCTGTGTTAGGACAGGAACAGGGTGAAGGAGAGCAGCTCTCCCTCCATCAGGACCAGCTCAGCCTGCAGGTACTGAGCTTCCTGTGTGTGTTCAGTGTGTGTGTTCAGTGTGTGTGTTCAGTGTGTGGAGGCTCTGCTCTCTGTGAGGTCATCACCTCCTCCTGCAGCAGCCTCACCACTACAGGCTGCACGTTTGGCTCTTTCCAGATTAAAACTCTCTCCATGTGTGTCGATGCCCAGTGAGGAGCCCCTCGGTCAGAGGACCGTCTGCAGGGCCACAGGGGACGGCAGCTATCACAACTTCAGACTCTGTTTCTGGAGCACTTCTGCAAACTCGTCTGTCTCGCAGCGACACAGAACCAGAGAACACCAGAACCCCGACATGGAAACATAAATCCCTGCAGCGCTGCGCTGACCTGCCGAGCCCCAAAAGGTTCAGAAGATCCACATTCTGCTGACATCATTATCTGGTGTGTGAATAAAGTCTATAAATCCAGAACCGCTCCGTGTAGCTGCAGAACCTGCCTGAGATTCTTCATGTTTTTAAGTTTCCGTCAGTATCAGAGCGACCCAGTCAGCAGTCCTTTCACAAGACATGAAAGCAAACAGCAGAAAGGTCGAGTCGGCTGTTTCACTATCACACCGGCCGGAACGTGAATCTACAGACGTGATCAGTAACGAGCTCTGTGACGACGCTCCGGTTATCAGAGGCCCAGTTCTGCTGAGTCAGGAGTCGTTCTGGAGCCAGAGGTGCAGATAGAATCTCACGAGGAGGTAAAGGTCGCTGCGACTGTCTGACGGATGAGGATGACGGCTCTCAGTCATCCGGGTCGAGGTGATTAGAATCGCAGGGAACCGGACTTCAGTTTGCTGAAGAAAGTTCTCAGAACTGAAGAAGCTTCTCTACGACACGCCGGCTGCTGTGTGGCGCCGTCGGACCACATGTGTTCATGCAGCTGCACACAGCCGTCCCTCCATCTCTGTTCTGTGAGACTCAGCCCAGCCCAGATCGGGTTCTGACCCGGGTTAAAAACAAAGGGTTTTATTTTTCTTTGTGTGTTTGAAGGAGAATGTGGATGGATTCATCTTTTATCTTTACACATACGAGTCGTTCAAACTCAGTTCTACTTCCACATCGTTTCCTCCTTCAAAACACAGAAACAGTTTAAACTAGACAGACTTAAATGTCGACTGTTGCATATTTAGACAGTTGAACATAATAAATCGATAACGTCTGCAGGAGTTCTGGACTCAACAAACTTCTCTAACCTACAGTTTGGTGACACTGGCTGCTGCTCTGTGACAGCAGCTTAGAATCATTCAGATCTTCTCACATCGAGACGATAATGTGAGGACATCAGAGAGCAGAGACACCTGAGAGACTCGAGTCTGAGCAGACTGTCTGGATCGAGACGTGATGAGTTAACATTCACACACAGATGCATCGATGACGATGAGAAATCATCCTGATCCCACAATTTCCACAGTTTGATCGTCATAATGAAGATTTATCTACTTAAACGTGATAAAACACAGTTTGTATCCAGATGTGGTTTGAGGATTTATAATCCGAACATTAATTATGATCAATAATTAAACTCACACTAGCTTGAAATTGTTCATGTATTAAAGCTGATTTATTATTTAACAGGTTTCGATCATCACTTGGAGGAGCGATCACGCTCCGACATGTTGGTGTTCAGGAACATCTCATCTGATGTTCAGTCATGACCGGTCGTCCCGTCGGTCTGAGCGTCTCATGTCCCCCGTCTGTCCACACTGGAGACGGTTCAGAGGGACAGAGTCACAGACAGAAGCGCCGAGGCTCGGCTGCTCGCTCGCTAACATAAATGTCACTGTCAGATGAATTTATACATTAGTTCTCTTACAGCAGCGTTTTTTAATCAGGTCCCCTCCCGCTGCTTCTGATGCATGACTTCTCATCCCGCCAGATGGTGGAGTAGAATATTTCATCACTGTTATTTTCAGCGATACAGCAGAACATTAATGAGGACTCCTACACGTTACATCTGCAGCAGGTGCCATGCAGCGACAGTGTTTAATTAAGCTTTTATTTAAATTTGTCATTTCCATGTTGAGTTGGACAACAGCTTGTAGAACACGAGGTCAGAGCAGCGACGAGCAGGACGCGATGCTGCGCCAGTCCGTGTTAACAGAATATATATGAGAGGCAGCGAGCTCATGCAGTCTGTTTGAAATGTTGTGACACAGAACTGAATATGTATCTCCAGCTCACAGAGTGTGTGTGTGTGTCTGTATATGCTGTGTGTGTGCTGTGTGTATGTTGTGTGTATGATGTGTGTATGCTGTGTGTGCTGTGTGTGTTCTGTGTGTATGCTGTGTGTGCTGTGTGTATGCTGTGTGTGTATGTGTGTGTGCTGTGTGTATGATGTGTGTATACTGTGTGTATGATGTGTGTATGTGTGTATGCTGTGTGTATGATGTGTGTATGCTGTGTGTGTGCTGTGTGTATGATGTGTGTATACTGTGTGTATACTGTGTGTATGATGTGTGTGTGCTGTGTGTATGATGTGTGTGTGCTGTGTGTATGCTGTGTGTTCTGTGTGTGTTCTGTGTGTGTGCTGTGTGTATGATGTGTGTATGTGTGTATACTGTGTGTATGCTGCAGTACACCACTAACTGCAGGGTACCAGCGACAGACATACAGGACTCTCGTACAGTCACAGTTTAGGAAACACTGGAGTTACATAACGTTTGTGTCATCACTTTACTACATTAGAAGGTGAATATTTACAAAGTATAAAGAGCAAGAAAAGTCCAGTTCTGGGGTTTGTTGGGGGGCTGGATGGGTCGGGAACTGGACTTTACCTCCAGAGACTGAAGTTTACGTCCTGTTATGATCCAGATATGTTAAATCAGAAGGATTGTATGTACATGATGAAGCTCACATCGTGTAAGTGACGTACTGAGTCAGATCTTCTCCTGAACCAAACCAAACTGCAGCCAACAGTCTAAGAGTTATAATATGTGAACTGTCAGCAAGCTGTATTCTTCCAACCAGACGCTGCATTTCCTGTTCAAATACATGAGAGAACGGCGAGGTGAGGCAGCGATGAGCCCACTGCTGTCTCTTTATATCGCCATTATACATGTTTGATTACACATGTACACATGGTTACACATGTACTACACATGCTGACGTTCCACAGTCTAATATATTTAATGAACATGTGTGACATATTTAGTCTTTCCAATCTGCCATAACTGCACAGTGAAATGAGGCAGAAAGTACCGAGCTGCCCCCGCAGGGGGCAGTGCGGAGCTCCACGTCGCTGCGGATGTTACTGTGTTCACTGTGGCGTTCACTACGACAGGTTAGCAGTGGGGTACCTGACGCTGCCTCCTGACCAGAATTTTAGCTGCAGGTACGCTGCACCAGTCAGGTTGTTCAGGGAGTGGACCAGGTGTGTTGGTACTGAATAAACAACACGCCTGTTCAGAACCAACATGGCACTGCTGATGTGGTTGTGGTCGACCATGTTGGTCTTGAGAAACTGTCCTGTTAATGCAGCAGAAGGGAACCTGACTTGAGAAGTCAAAGGGAGGAGGACTCACACAGTGCTGCTCATGAACAGACACACAGGTAAAGGTTCAGCTGCCTCTGGAGTCTGCAGAGTCTCCAGAGTATCCAGAGTCTCCAGCATCTCCAGAGTATCCAGAGTCTCCAGCATCTCCAGAGTCTCCAGCATCTCCAGAGTCTCCAGAGTCTCCAGCATCTCCAGAGTCTCCAGAGTCTCCAGCATCTCCAGAGTCTCCAGAGTCTCCAGCATCTCCAGCGTCTCCTGTGTGAACAGGACTGCCGGTGTAACGCAGGCGTGACGCTCTCAGACGGTGCAGAGGAAACTGAAGCCTGTCTGTGAACATGGTGGAAAAGCATCTGCATGATCCTGATATAAAACATAAACTGATTTCATATCTGATACCTAAACTCTCTCACACACACACACATCCACACACAGAGACACACACTGAACATCTATTAAACACAGAGCCCAGCAGAGAAGCAGTGTTTCCTCCTCATGCTGCTGACAGGACAGCGTTTAATTAAACTTCAGTGTGGAGGCAGTTTGTTCCTAACAAGCAGCTCTCGTCGTCTACATGGACTAAAGTAGCTCTCTGTCCTTGGATGGAACATTTTAATGACGCTACTCTCATTATCTACAGAGCCAGGGGTAGAAATTGATTCCAGGAGCATCGATAACCCCGACAGCTCAGAGTCATGATTTTAATTTGAAGCTCTAGAGTTCAAGTTCCTGGTGAGCTCTAACTTGAGGAAGCCGTCTGACGGAGGCGGGTTGATCCGTATCTGTCAGTCGACGTGTCGTCGAGACGATCAGACCGTTGGATTGCTCCTGACGAGCCGCAGCAGGTCGACTGAGGTCCAGGCTGAGAGACGCACAGCCCTCCTCCTCCTGCTAAACTACCCACACTGCACTGCTGCACCGAGCGAGACACCACTACCTCCTTCTCTGCAGCCCTGCAGGATCAATTCTGCTGTCATGTGTTTCCTAATCATCTAAACAAGGAGCTCCTCACTGAAAGCTGCTGGTTAACAGAGAGAGCAGAGAGAGAGGCTGAAGGTAACCGAGCTGAACCAGAACCACACACACGCACACACACACACACACACACACACACACACACACACACACACACACACTCATTACTGGCCTGTGATGTGACCTCAGTGTGCTCAGCTCGCCTCACCTGTCACCTTTATCTCTGAGCTCACCTCAGGTCCACGCCTCCATGTACCAGCAGGATCTGTGACATCTGTTTGGAGCCAATCGCGGTCAAGTATGAAACCCTCAGGTCACAAATGGACAATATTCACATATTCAGAGACTATGTAAGACACATTATTATCATTCAGAGCAGAATACTGTAAATGTCTTTGGGGATATTTTAGTGTAAGATAATGAAATGGCTCGTTAGAAAAGACTTCATGATTCAAAGAAACCGACACTGACGGCTGCTCACAGATCAGCTTCCAGCCACATCGTCTATAAAGCTAACGATCCACCAGGACCAGAGGTGGGAATAAAGAACTGGTTACAGAATCACATTCCTCCACTCCTCTCCATCAGTACTGATCTGGAGGAGAGGAAGAACTGTGAGAAGGTTCCAGGTGTCTGAGAGAATACATGTCGCTCCTTATACTTCTTCACTTCTCTTCCTCCTTTGCTGCTGTTGTATCTACTACAGCCACTAGAGGCCGCTGCCTGACAGGAACAGTCGTTATTATCTGCTTTCACAGTCGCTTCCCTGATGGTGACAAGCTGCGTCAGGAGGAAGTCTGAGACAAGCCGGAGTGAGGCGGAGAAACTGTGTGACCCAATCAGCTGCAGACGAGTCCGATTATCAGTCACAGCCGGACCGACTCTTTTGTCTTTCAGTGTTTGTTGTCTTATAAGAATCTGTGATGGCTCCAGCCGCCTGAAGGCTGCTCCACCTGCTGAGAAGCAGATGTGTTGTCTCTGAGTTTGCCTGTGATCATTTTCTTTCTCCGAGTCAAACTGTGAGGACGGCGTGAGATAATGCAGCCGGGCGCCCGTCCAGCAGAGGCACATCACGCCCCCCCGCCCCCAGGCCTCAGGGCGGCTGGTCCGAGGCGTGACAGTCCAATTAAAAGGTGAGGAAATATGATGTGTCAGAGGACGTGGACTCCAGAGCAGCGCCGACACAAACACCTCCAGCAGCCTCTCGTCCTCTGCATGGCTCACTCCGCCTCATTTCTCCTCCTCTGATGATCAGATCCAGTCTTTGTCTCTCTTTTAAATTAGCTTTAGCTAAGTTTGAATCTCCAAACCTCTGAATACAAACAGGCAGAATGACTCTGAGCTCTGACCTTTAAACACCTGAACACTCATCACAAGATGAGTCACTCAGGTAGAAACACCTGTGACAGCGCTCACCATGTGTGATACAAACACTTCGAGCTTGTCCGTCTTTCACGTCTTCACTCACTGTGAAATAACCTCTGATATCAACAACTATTAGATCAAACCCATAAATCAGTACTTTCCTGTACACAGACATGTTAAAGCTTCAGCTTCAGGTTTCAGTCCGATGTCGTGCTCATGGGCTTGGTCAGTGTTTTCTTCTCATAGCGCCATCATCAGGTCAACACCTGAGTGAGGCGAATACTTTGGTTCCTGATCAGTCACCTGCAGACGTGCTGACACCTCAGCCTCAGCTGGACTCACTGTGAGCCTGTTAGCATTCTGTTAGCATTCTGTTAGCATTCAGCTCTGTGAGCAGCTGGACTTTTGTTGATAACTCAAATTATTGCCTACAAAAGGAAAAAGAAAAAACATTCTCCTGTTCGCTCCTCGCTGTGTTTGTCATCTCTCCTCCTCCTCCTCAACACAACCCTTCATCTTCTCCTCTTCTCCCTTTCACTGTGTCGCCGTCTCCGGCTGGACGACTGTGACAAGAGAGAGACTCTAATAGCAGGTTAGGCTGTGACAGCCATTACTTAATTGTCATCTACCTTAAAAATAAAAGTGATCAGACATGTTGGCAAATTATGGCTCTGCTGCAGCTTCCTCCTGTCAACACAAACACATCTTTACAAAAGAGAAACTATGTGTTTGTGTTCAGGAGAGGAGGACAGGAGAGGAGGAAGGACAGAAGGAGAGAGCTGAGGAAGAGGAGAGGAGGAAGGACAGAAGGAGAGAGCTGAGGAAGAGGAGAGGAGGAAGGACAGAGGGAGAGAGCTGAGGAAGAGGAGAGGAGGAAGGACAGAAGGAGAGAGCTGAGGAAGAGGAGAGGAGGAAGGACAGAAGGAGAGAGCTGAGGAAGAGGAGAGGAGGAAGGACAGAAGGAGAGAGCTGAGGAAGAGGAGAGGAGGAAGGACAGAGGGAGAGAGCTGAGGAAGAGGAGAGGAGGAAGGACAGAAGGAGAGAGCTGAGGAAGAGGAGAGGAGGAAGGACAGAGGGAGAGAGCTGAGGAAGAGGAGAGGAGGAAGGACAGAGGGAGAGAGCTGAGGAAGAGGAGAGGAGGAAGGACAGAAGGAGAGAGCTGAGGAAGAGGAGAGGAGGAAGGACAGAAGGAGAGAGCTGAGGAAGAGGAGAGGAGGAAGGACAGAAGGAGAGAGCTGAGGAAGAGGAGAGGAGGAAGGACAGAGGGAGAGAGCTGAGGAAGAGGAGAGGAGGAAGGACAGAAGGAGAGAGCTGAGGAAGAGGAGAGGAGGAAGGACAGAGGGAGAGAGCTGAGGAAGAGGAGAGGAGGAAGGACAGAGGGAGAGAGCTGAGGAAGAGGAGAGGAGGAAGGACAGAAGGAGAGAGCTGAGGAAGAGGAGAGGAGGAAGGACAGAAGGAGAGAGCTGAGGAAGAGGAGAGGAGGAAGGACAGAAGGAGAGAGCTGAGGAAGAGGAGAGGAGGAAGGACAGAAGGAGAGAGCTGAGGAAGAGGAGAGGAGGAAGGACAAAAGGAGAGAGCTGAGGAAGAGGAGAGGAGGAAGGACAGAAGGAGAGAGCTGAGGAAGAGGAGAGGAGGAAGGACAGAAGGAGAGAGCTGAGGAAGAGGAGAGGAGGAAGGACAGAAGGAGAGAGCTGAGGAAGAGGAGAGGAGGAAGGACAGAAGGAGAGAGCTGAGGAAGAGGAGAGGAGGAAGGACAGAAGGTGAGAGCTGAGGAAGAGGAGAGGAGGAAGGACAGAGGGAGAGAGCTGAGGAAGAGGAGAGGAGGAAGGACAGAAGGAGAGAGCTGAGGAAGAGGAGAGGAGGAAGGACAGAAGGAGAGAGCTGAGGAAGAGGAGAGGAGGAAGGACAGAAGGAGAGAGCTGAGGAAGAGGAGAGGAGGAAGGACAGAAGGAGAGAGCTGAGGAAGAGGAGAGGAGGAAGGACAGAAGGAGAGAGCTGAGGAAGAGGAGAGGAGGAAGGACAGAGGGAGAGAGCTGAGGAAGAGGAGAGGAGGAAGGACAGAAGGAGAGAGCTGAGGAAGAGGAGAGGAGGAAGGACAGAGGGAGAGAGCTGAGGAAGAGGAGAGGAGGAAGGACAGAGGGAGAGAGCTGAGGAAGAGGAGAGGAGGAAGGACAGAAGGAGAGAGCTGAGGAAGAGGAGAGGAGGAAGGACAGAAGGAGAGAGCTGAGGAAGAGGAGAGGAGGAAGAGGAAACGGTGCAGCAGATGTTGTCAGAGTGACGTCACAGTAAAGTCTCTGCAGCTTGATAAAGTAGATTTACTACATCACAGTGTAGCATCAGACCTGTTTGTGTTGGCAGAGGAACACAGCAGCGGAGACGGTTTGTGTTTGGATGAATCGCGGTGCTGAAGACTCTCTCAGGTTGGAGCTACTTGTGAAGTGGTCCACACAGATGTGGGCGCTGATGTCAAACTGGGGCTGACAGAATGACAGAATCCTTTCAGTTTCAGTCGCGGCGCTGCATAATTGAGCTTCTGATACCGAGTGCCAACATTCATTTTGTGCCAAACTTGTCTACGGCACAATTCTTTTGCTATGATGAGTCGCGGTGCAGTGAGAGGTTCAGGTGAAGAGGCTGACAAAAGCAGAAATGTTTATTCATGTAATGTCTCTCAGAGAGAGTTTAAGTAGGAAGTGTGCCGCGTTTGTTTCTGTCACTGTGAGCGAACAAACAGTCGTGGGGACAAAGGGAACCATTAACTCTTAACCACCTGAACACAGCTTGGATATTCAGTTACCTGCCGTCCAAAGTGCTTCTGAAACCCACTAAGCTTCTACAATCCGTGAAAGTTTAAGTTCCTCACAGCTGGTACCAGAACAAAGAATGAGTCTGAGACCTCCAGATGTTTTCATCATGGAGGCGGTTTACAGCTGATGATAACATGAGTCTGAGATGATCCGAACAATCAGACACAGTTAACTACGTGTTAGTCACCACGAGACAGACCGCGAGCTGAACATCCACCTGTTGAGGTGGTCGAGGACACACAGCTGAAGCCACAACAGTCTGATGTCCATGTGATCTGTATCAACTGATCCATCCACTGAACCGTCACCACAACATCACCAGACTCCCTCAACAAATGTAGTGATTTTAAGATTTGTTTCATGAGGAGACACTTAATAAACTTTATGAAACTCTTTCTCTGACAGATTCTAAATCTTTTGTTCCTTCTTGTAAATTCAGCATTAAATGTAATGAACATGAAGCCGACGATCACCCAGAACATCACCAGAGTCCCTTCACAAATCAGCTCATTTTAAGAGTTGTAGAGTCGTGTAAAACTTTAGAAACATTATGAAACTCTTTCTCTGACAGATTGTAAATCTTAGGCGCCTTCTTGTAAATTCAGCATTAAATCAAGACATGAAGAGACGCTGTGGCTCAAGGTGGAGCCAAGGTAATCGCTGTCTGATAAATGTAAATGTAAGTTGTTAGTTTCCGTGTAAAACGTGTCAGTTTGCACCAGCCTGTCTAAAGTCTCACCTGCCAGCATCCAGCAGCTCACCTGTCAGAGCAACACGTCTGGAGAAGTTCTTAGTAAATAAATCAACTTGAAACATGAACAACCGGGAAAAAACTCTGAAGGAAAATTAACTCTCGGATGAACTAAACCTGTAAATAATTATATATTTTCTCCATGTCTTTTGTTCTTTGTGTCATTTATCAAAGGCAGCATTAGTTAATCACAATTAAATCAAACTTTAACATGACTTATTTGTTGTGACGTGAGTTTCACCTCTCACATCATTTCTCAGCTGTCTGCACCCTCGTGGCGATGCAGAAACAAAGAAACATTCAAACGGACTGACTGACGAGTGGAACTGCTCCTGTAATCGCTGACACCCAGGGAGTCGTTCGCTGCCTCACATGAAGGCATTTTATGCAAAGCGAGGGGCCAATCGTTCTCTCTGCATGTGTGAACGCAATCACATTTACATTTTAGTCGTTTAGCGCGTTACTGTTGCAAAGAGCACATTCATCAAGCACAGGTGAGCCGACCGCATTTCATTACCGTCGGACCCGAAGCCGCAGAAACGAGCAACACAAACGTACAGTTGGACCCACAATGAGGCGGCAGGTACACGGTCCAAGTGTCAGCTCGAGTCATTGTGTTCTGGCGTGAAGAGGACCCATTCTCTGCGGTTCAGTGTGCCGGAGCCATTACAGAAGCATAAATTCAGAGGCAATGAGACGTCAGTATAATTACCTACTTTATGCGAGGCTGGGTAAGCACCACTCAGCTCGCCACTTCCTGCCACATTAGTGAGAAGGACGATTTGTCTGAACAGCCACGAGAACCTGACACTGACCTTTACCCATCTGTTGATACACGAGGCTCAGGTCACAATGAATCAAGCCAGTGTTTAGGTTTGAATGCTTTAGTTGTTAAAAGGTATTAATAGGCTGCTTTTCATCCTCCATTCAGCATATTGATATTCAGTGACACTTATTTCAAGGTCCAGAGATGGAACAGATCCACACGGAGCCGAGCCCGAGGCAACGCTGTGATCTGCCACATCTACGTTCCAGCCCGCGGGTCGTGGATCCAAGAGGCCACAATGAGTTTCCTCTGTAGCGAGGACGGGCATGACCAAGTGAGAGGAGACTCCGGGCAGAACCAGAACTCTCTGGAGAGATTATTTACCTCATCAGGTCTGGGAATGCCTCGTGTTCCTCAGGAGGAACGTCTGAAACTCCTGCTGCGTCCCACTTCTTTCATGTGTTTCCAGGAAACTTCCAACTGGTTTGTTCTGAACTGCTGCAGGTCAGAAAATTCTAATCTGTTTTCTTTCCTGTAATCATTTAACAGCTGAGGCATGTTGAGTGTTGAGTCAGTGAGTGAGGACAGTTTGATGCAGGTAAAGAGGACTGCTGCTCTGCTCAAAGGTTCTACAGTAGAACCAGAGTGTCGTCTGGACCCGGATGTTATACTGGATGTGCTCGTGTTCACCAGGATCCAACAGTCCTTCATCTGTTAGCTTTCTTTTCTTTTCATCTAGATCTACTCTCCCCTGAGAAATTAACTCAAATGTCTCATAATGTGTGAAACTCCTGGATCTGACCTCCATCCTGCTGACCAGCCAGCAGACACGCGGCTGGAAACAGAAGCTGCTTTAAAGAGATAATAAATCATTTATCCAAAAAAGAAAGTGGGTCCCATAAAACATCTATAAATCGATAAGTGTAATCATTTCTCGACCTGTTCGGTGCGACAGGGAGAAAACAACTCCATGAATTTAATAAAAGCTCAATATGAGTTTCATTTACACAATGATTTGTTTTCTTATGTTTCAATATCAAATCCAACATGATCCGAGAACTTCTGCAGACTCTCCACACACTCTGGTTCCACACCTGTCACACCTGTCAGGAGGCGGGACGACAGCTCACTAACACTCATTTGTAAAGAATCCTTGTTGTGTTACAGAAAAAAGTCTCTGATCGTCTATTTCAACTCGTCCTGTTGTGATGAACATTTTCAGTTTGTATCCTGATGACAAATCTGCTTGACTTCATTATGACTGTGATAAAAAAGAGAAACGTTTAACGGTGTTTTTTCGTTTCTCCTCACAGGCTCGACAGCTGTGAGCAGATCAGGTGTGTCGCTGCAGAGCCTGAACACGAGTCTGTGTGTGTTCATGTAAATTCAGCCGGGCTTTATCTGTCTGAGTCGGGTCGGGTCGGGCCTGCTGCCTCGCTGACATGATATACTTGTTCATGGTGTACCTGATTTTCTGGATGATTCCACAGCAGAGCAGTAAGTGACAATGATAGAAAACACACACACACACACACACACACACACACACACACACACAGTCTCCATGGTGCGGAGCCATGTGATGACGGCTGTGATCTATAATTAATACGCAACTGTAGAAATGTAACACAGAAGATAAATCACTTTAATACCAGGGAAAATATATAAATAAAAGAAGAGAGAGAATAAGATAATATTGCTGGAGAGAGAGAGAGAGAGAGAGAGAGGGAGAGAGGGAGAGAGAGAGAGAGGGAAAGAGAGGGAGAGAGGGCGGAGACGAGCGAGCGGGGATGAGCCCGACAGGAAGTGGGGTGTGGAGGCTCTGACACACACAATTGATGGCTTAATAAAACCAGCGGGGCTTCGTTCTGTCAGCAGGTGATTCTGTCTCCACCACAACTTCAAATACCTTCACCTGACTTTCTCTCTTTCTCTTCCTGCCATCCCGAGGTTGTTCCTCCTCCTCCTCCTCTGTCTCTTTCTCTCCCATGTTGAGAGTTTATCACAATAATCCCTCTGGACGCTCGGCCCTCAGAGGATTCAGGCTCAAAGCTCTTTCACTTGGACGGCAAAGATTTCGTACGTACAGAAACATGAACGGGCGACAGCAGTGAGTCAGGTGTTGATTCATGGAACAAACACGCTGCTTCTCATTCAGCTCACCTCAGGCTCCTGCGTCCTCAGGTCAGCTGATCATCGATCCGGTCCACCTTCAGGTACGGAACGTTACCTACGTCAGTTCTGATGGTACAGCAGACCCAGCGCCTCATTTAGAACTCAGTCTTCAGAACATTTCTGACATTCACACACTAGCAAACTGCTTTCAGCAGGAGTGACAATCCCATTAATGACACACACACCTGATCTGTAGATCTCACATCACCTCTGATCTACAGCACTTGCCTTCTGATCCCAGACCAGCACCAGCCCCCCAGACCAGCACCAGCCCCCCAGACCAGCACCAGCCATCCAGACCAGCACCAGCCATCCAGACCAGCACCAGCCATCCAGACCAGCACCAGCCATCCAGACCAGCATGAGGGGACGGTGTTGGGGCACTGACCAGACTGATGCATGCTGGGAGTGAGAACAGACTGACCTGGTGGAGTGTTGCTGCAGCACGTCATTAATAAAACAGACTGCATGTATCCTGAACAGCAACACACACACACACACACACACAGCAGGAACATCACGTCAGTCAGAAATACATTTTATAACGATCTAATTATAGATGGTGTTCTGCTTCAGTCAGATATTGGATCAGAGCTGATGATCAGAACCTGTTGCTGGTTGGACTGATTCAATACTGCATCACTGACATCACATGTTAAAGACAGGATTACCCACAATGCACTCTGACACTGACAGCTGGGTGGTAGATCTTGCGATGAGCTCAGTCTAACTGCATTCTGACACACCTGTTTCACCTGGAGACAGACAGTAAGATCTATATATATATATATAATCAATGATACATATTAATGATGACAAAATAAAGACACCTGATGTAAGAACTCTCTTCAGTCGTTCCTCTCCCCGCTGCTCCTCCTCTTCCTGTTTCCTGAGCTGAATGAGGCCAAACACACTCAGCACCTTGTAAATTATGCAGATGATAATCGTCATTAGCCTAAAACTGATCTGCTGCCTCGGCTCAGCTGAACTCTGCTGCTGTGTTTACAGCATATCTGCATGATGGAGGAGCCGAGCTCTGCCTGAGCTGAGTCCAGCTTTACAACACAGATTCAGATTTACAGCTCTTCCTGTTCTGCCTGACAGGACTGACCGGTCAGTCTGTTCTTCCCTCCGCACTCTTCTCTGTTCTCGGCTGTCAGCTGCATGTAAACAGCATTTACATTCAGGAGGAAGCTCACGGAGACAGAACGTCGACGAGAACAACATCAGCCTCATCGTTAAGACCGAGCATCTCCTCCTTTGCCTCCATCCATCCTTCTATCCTTCCTTAAGTCCTCTCTCATTGTTTCTTCCTGCTCATTTTAGCTCCTTCATCTGCTCTCCTCGTCTTTTCCTTCCCTCGTCTCCTCGTCTCCTCTGCTATCTTTGCTTGCCTGCGGTCATTATTAGCAGTGTTATGAGTGTGCAGGCCGTGCCCCGAGGACAGCAGTCTAAAAACAACAGATGCTGAATTCACAAACACACTCGCAGCTTTAACACACAGGAAACACACACAAGCTGAAAACACACTGCAGCCAAATCCACTCGGCCCGACTCAGCAGAAACAGAACGCTCAAAATGGAGCCGCATCTGATGCGAACGAGGAGCAAACTAACACTCGCCGATCACGCCGGCTTCTTAAAGCTTCTCTCGCACTGCCGTTCTCTTCTCCCCCTCCACCCTCCTCAGCCTCCCTCACCCTCCTCTGCCTCCCTCAGCCTCCCTCACCCTCCCTCAGCCTCCCTCACCCTCCCCCACCCTCCTCACCCTCCCTCTGCCTCCCCCACCCTCCCTCTGCCTCCCTCACCCTCCTCACCCTCCTCACCCTCCCTCAGCCTCCCTCACCCTCCTCCACCCTCCCTCTGCCTCCCCCACCCTCCCTCTGCCTCCCTCACCCTCCCCCACCCTCCCTCAGCCTCCCTCACCCTCCCCCTGCCTCCCTCACCCTCCTCACCCTCCTCACCCTCCCTCTGCCTCCCTCTGCCTCCCCCAGCCTCTCTGACCCAGTTGCATAAACTCATCACAGCAGACAGCAGCACAACTTTTAATCAGACAACTCTTCATTTGTACTAACAGCATGGCTAAGCGAGGACACGCATAATTGTGGGTATCACGGCACGTATAATTGGCTTACTGTATATGAGCAGGGCGGCTTGTTTCTGCACAATAATATGATGAACTGCACGTCAAAGTGAGTCTGAACAACAAGCCTCTTCAGCACATTTTCACCCAGACGTTAATACGGCTGCATGTTTTTATGCTGTTTAATTAGTTTGTGAGCAGAACCCTCGCTGTGCCGCGAGCACGCCGATCACTTTACTCCTGTTCTCCATTACATCTGATCGTTTCTGCTGCTGCACATCGGAACAGAAACACGAGGAAGTCTGACTCCAGCACTCAGTTACATCACTTTTTACATTTCACACAGAAAAAAAGAATATATAGTAAGTTTTCACAACAAAGTTACAACCAGGATTAAAATCAAATCGGACCATAAAATGATATGAAATACACATGTCAGAATAAAATACCAACAATAACACAACCAACAAGCTAAAACTAACAACAACGATCAGAATAACTTCATCTTTATGACACGGTGACTCACAGCAGCTCGTTCACAAACGCTCAAGTTTAATCAATAAATAAAATGAGTGGATGAACTGAGTGGTTACTTCATGAACAGTCTGAGTTACACATACATGACTTCATCCATAATGGCTTTAGTTAGCAGGATCAGACCAGGTGTCAATCAATCAAATCAATAAACTGAGGAGATCATTGAGATGTGACGTCCTTCACAACAACAAATCAATAAATAACAAGCAGAAACAATGAACGCTTAAAATCTGTTGTTTTATGTCATAGAGCAGCTCTGATAAATCTGACAGATGGAAAGTTTCCTTTCCAGTCGGAGCGTTACGGATCAAAAGATCCCAGAGAGAGACGAGACGAGCAGACAGCCTCGTCATGATGAAACATGAACGCACTGATGTGAACCTGAAATTAATCTGAGAGCAAAGACTGACAGGAGAAAACTAAACATACGGAGTTTTATCTCTGTCGGCACACAAGATAATCTGAGAGATATTTTAAGTTTCAAATATGTGGTCATTATGGAAACGTCACACAGCCACAGGTGGTGCAGAGGTGACTGTGTCGGAGGCCATCGTTAGCCTTGGTTAGCCGTCGTTAGCCGTCGTTAGCCTTCGTTAGCCTTTGTTAGCCGTCGTTAGCCATCGTTAGCCTTCGTTAGCAGATGATCAGGCACTACACAGTATTTTACTGCCACACACTGATGTGAACGTGTCCACTAACAGGTTATCAGACAGCTTTCTCAGCTGTTGGTGCCAGAAGCTCAGTTCATGTGGGCCGCAGTAGGACAGAACCCTGTTCTCTCAGTGACGACACTGCTCCTGATTAGACAGACTGGAACCATTAACAGGTTCCAGTCTGAGTTTATAAAGAGAATATGATGATTCAGTGTCGTCCTGGTTTCACAGATCCAGAGAAGATGAAGTTTGATCGAATGTGATGAATTAAACATTCTTGTTGTTGAGTAACTGCAGGAATGCGTCTGCATCCTCCAGGTCGCAGGTTAACACAGTGACACAGCTGGACTCATATTCTATTCTCAGCAGTTAGGAAGCACCATGTATCACTGAGAAGTGACATGATGACCAACGGTTCAGCTCCAGGCCCGGTTCAGACATGGTCCTGGGTCCAGAGGACCTATCAGGAGCTTTGGACGAACCTTCAGATTAATCAAGCTGTCTGCCGGGTGGTGAAACCATAAAGACGAGCCAACAGACCTCATGAAACATCAAGTAAAGCCTGTAAAACTTTGTGAGGGCGGCGCTGTGCAGAGTCTTCACCAGCGATCTGTTCAGCAGCTCTGCTTCACGTCCAGCCGGAGGCACGCTGATGGAAGAGGCTGAAGGTTTTTGGGGGAAGTGTTATTCACTTACCATCGTCAGGATCCTCCTGCCATGTCTGCTCTGCCTGCCTCAGCTAAAACACCTCCCTGGTGTTTATCTGCTCATTATCAGGCTGTGAGAGGCGCTGGATGAATAGTTGTTGTACAGTTGGAGGTGTTGGTTAATTTCACTCCTGTGGGAGACATTACCATCTCTCATCCAAATTAAGAGCGCAGTTTTGATTTGGCTCCGTTTAGTAACACACTGAACACCCCAGCTGGCCGACGAGGATCCTGGCTCACGTAGATGAACACGTATTACACTCGCCTCACATCAAACACACAAACACGACACGGACGGCATTTAAATGTGTGAACAAACCTCCAGGGTCTCACTGCAGCGCCGAGGACGACGGAGCAACAGTGTAGATCTGATTCAAACAGCCCGTCTGCTGCTCCTGGATCAGTTCATGTGTTATTGTTTTATAGGAGACGCATCTAACATGAGCCAACACTACATACAGCAGCAAGCAGCAGCTATGTTATACTGACACGAGCCGTCAGACAAACTCACAGGAGTCAACAGGAAAAACACCTTCGACTTCAACTAACAGAACAAATAGAACATTTTGAGTCCATAAAAATTACATATGAAAGGATATTGTACTAAATCACTGGAGTGAACCAGTCACCACAGCAGCACCAGACTCTGTTAACAAATGTAGTGATTTTAAGAGTTGTTGAGTTAAAACAAACTTTATAATCATCATGAAACTCTGTGTCTAACAGATTCTAACTCAGTGGAGCCTTCTTGTAAATTCAACATTAAATGTAATACGTGAGGCCAACTGTCATCCACAATATCACCAGACTCCCTTAAAAAATCGGCTAATTTTAGGTTGTTAAGTAGGATAAAACTTTATAACGTAGTGAAACTCTGTCTCTTTGTCCCCGTGGAGAAAGTCCCCAGACTCCCTTAACAAATGTGTCAGTTTAGTGAGTTGTTGAGTTGGAGACACTTTATAAACTCTGTGAAACTCTGTCTCTGACTCATTCTGCATTATTTGGACCTTCTTGTTCATTCAGCAAATGTTCTACATGAACTTCTTTCTGTCTTTGAGTTAAAAAAAAAAAAAAAAGGTTCTACCGAGTACTGACGATTTTCTTGTTCCAGAACCTGACTGTAGTCCACTGAGACCAGAACCTGACTGTAGTCCACTGAGACCAGAACCTGACCGTAGTCCACTGAGACCAGAACCCTGTGGATTCCTGCTAAACTCACTCAGAAAGACGAGTTCTCACACTACTCCAAAAAACACATTAAAGTGATAGAAGTCAAAGAGTTTATGAAATTGAATATCATAGTTAATATGTGATCTTCCTTCTACAGATCCAGGAAAACCAGCTCCGTTGATCTGAACAGGACCGATGACGGGAGTCCTGCAGACGTGACTGGACTCTACTGTGACTTTTCATTCAGTCTCTGAGCCACAAGCCAGAAAACCCAGAAGTCAGTTGATCTTCTGAGAGACGTGAACCGAAGCAGACGACTGAAATACTTTTATTGATTTACTCATTTTGTTGTGTTGATTTCATTTGCAACCAACTGAGCTGAAAATCTGATTCTGGCTGCCTGATTAGAACAACAAACATCGTCAGAGGAAACAAGCAGGCAGCAGAGAATACATGATTCCCATCACACTTCAGTCCCAGCGTCCTCCAGCAGAGCTTCACCCGCCATTTACTGTCATCAAGCAAACGTTAGTGTGAGCGGAGACGGCCGGACCTGACGGGCCGCCGCGGTCCAACACCAGGCCAGCTGTGACCTCACTGGGCCGGTGCTGTACAGTCTCAGTCATTCATACATCCTGAGCAGAGAGAAAGTGGAACTAATCGAGGACGAGTGCGTCAGAGCTGCGAAGACAACGAGACGTTTCCTCGCTCACAGCCGATGAATACGGATATCAGCACCACGCCACAGACTGGAAGCAGTTGGGCTCTGGCAGCGCTACGGAACTTTTTTTATTGCTGAATGTTTTTTAATCTCCCGACCTGAGTGACCAAATAAGACACAGCTGTAAACCTGCTTCTTCTGTTCAGCCTCTCGCAGTGTCAGTGAACACAATGTAATTAAATATCCAACCTTTTCTTTAAAAAGTCGTTCTTTTGTTGTCAGATCTTATTAAAACACAACACACAGAAAAGTACGGAAGTGATAAATCTTCCTTTTGCCATGAAGTAAAAATGAAGCTGTGTGTAGAATCAAGCGCAGCTACAGAACAGATTTATATCCAGACTGCTGAAGGAAGTCGTCAGCTCAGAATCACAATCTGACATGGAGCTGATGAAGCTGTGTTTTACTGGAGGCGACCGCAGGACTCAAACACAACAGCACGCTGACCAGTGTGTCTCCTGCAGAGGGAGTTTACTCTGGTGCAGGTAACACACATCATCACACACACACACACACACACACACACAGTAGAGATATTGACCTGTAAAGGGATTACCGTCAATTTTAGGAGTACAAATGATAACACTGCTGCTTCAACAGACGAGATAAGGACCATTCAGAATAAAAGCATCTGGATATCTGAGTGTGTGTGTGTGTGTGTGTGTGTGTGTGTGTGCATGTGTGTGTGTGTGTGTGTGTGTGTGTGTTGTGGTTACACTTCAGTGAATTCTCGTCTGTACGTTCACATTTTGTGTTTTACATTTCTATCAGCACGACTTTGTATTCACTCTGTGTACAGTGTGTGTGTGCGTGTGTGTGTGCGTGTGTGTGTGTGTGTGTGTGTGTGTGTGTGTGTGTGTGTCCTCCCTGAGGGGGGGTGGCGGGGCTAATGTGCAGTGGCAGACCAGTCAAGTGATGAGATTCACTCGGAGTCAGCTGAGGGAAACATGGAGCGAGCCGAGCAGCGCTGAGTCGAGGAGGGAGGACGGCGGCTCCGGCCCGACTGAGAGACTGATGATCTCACTGATTGATCCACAGACTTCCTAATTGATTGACTAAATTAAATGCTGTGGTGGAAAGGCAGTACGTTCAATTTGGCATCATTGGCACATTAAATACTACTTGCTGTATATTAAAAGAGGCTCCAGATCCACAGTCCATCTGAGCTGGACCAGTACAGATCAACAGATGGTTCTGTGTCCTGACAGCCCGACTGTGTCCTGGTGTCGTTCTGCTCCGTCACTCAATGATTCGACAGTCAATAACAGAAGAGCTTCGGTTAGTTTCAGCGAGCTGTTTCCTCTCTGCAGTGTTAATTCTCTCTGGAACGCAAAAACTGTTAGAAATCACAGATCCTGTTTTTGATTTGGACGATTGAATCTGAAAGCTGGTTTCACACTCTGGTTTCTTTAGTCGTTATTTAAGTAATTGTCCTTTACTAACTTGTGAAAGTCGTTGTTTTATAGTTTAATATCTACTTGATGCTGTGAGGACACGTACAGGTGAGACGCACCTGTGGACTCTGTGACTGAATGAATGGATCTGTAGTTTCCTCTGGTTCACGCAGATCCACTGAGCAGAGATGATTTCTGACAGGATGATTCATGTGGAGGGTGAGGCGTGAGGCTGACTCACCCTCAGACATGAATCACTGACTCACTGAAACAGGAAGTTACACACATAATAGATTTTAGAGAGAAATCCAGGAGAGAAACGCAGATGCAGCGACAGTGTGATAGAAGAAAGCGTCTCTACATCAGCTCGCTCGGGTCAGGACACAAACTGCTGCTGATCTCACATCAGTGTTACTGCAAGATTACAAGATAAGTTTAAGTTCAAACCCAATTGTCCCTGAAGGGAAAATCACACAGCAGCAGGTCTGAAACAGCGTTCACATCCAGCACACTGCAACACACATGCAACACTCCCGCTGCAGGGAACATGAATATTTCATACAGACTGAGCACACTGGACACACACGTCATCATCACGAGCAACAAAACCTCTTCTAACATGTCAAACACACACTTGTTGTGTTTCTTCACATGCCAGACAGAAACAGAAAACACACAAATTTAACATTGTTGTTTTCTGTCCTGCGTCTTCATTAAAGTGTCAAACATCTCACTCCACATATCGACCGACGCAACCAAAATCAGCCGTCGAGCGCCTGCGCAGACGTCTGTTTACCGATCAGCCGATCACAGATTTACAGCAGCATTTAACAGTATTTCATTCAGAGGACGTTATTGTGAACCTGCTCATGTTCGGACTCACTTCCCATCAATTTCCAGTCACACAGTCAGTAAACAGCAGCTGCAGGTTCAACTCCACCTGCAGCCTCCTTTTACAATCCGCACCAGAACTCATGTGGTCCTGTTGGAGCCTCTTCACAGTGTTTTCCAGAAAGCCTGCTTCATCTAAGCCTCAGCCGTGCTGCAGCTCTGTGAGACTGAACTGAGAACAGCGGCGTGCAGCTAACAGCTAACATGAAGATGCTAACATGTTCAGAACCACAGACCATCTTTCGAGTGGATCACAGGAGCCGTGACACCCGTCAGCATGGTTCTGTTCTGTCCAGAACCACAATGCACTGCAACAAGAAAACCACACAAAAGGATCAAACTCACCGGATGTAGAAATGGAAACTGATCACAGATCTCTGGTAAGCAGATACAGCTCCCATGTTTCCCTCCAAAAACCTCTCTTCCTGCTGTGCTCCTCAGGCCACGCCCCTCTACACCTGTGATGCTGCAGCAGATCACCTGACCAGTGTCAGCCATACATGTCAGACCACTGTGAGCAGGATGCACAAACCAGCAGTTTCACTCTAACAGGTGAAACTTCAGAAGCCTCCATCTGCAGCTCTGAAGCCACGCCCCCACATAGACCACGCCCTATAAACCAGCCCCATGCAGGCCACGCCCCCTGGTGTCATGACAGTGTATTTTCACTAGCAGCATGTGGCAGAGTGACATGATGATTTGATTGGATATGACTGAATAAAAAGAAGGAGGAGGAGAAAAGAGAGAAAGCTGAAGAGTTTCAGATGAAACAAGAGAGAATGTTTCATTTACAGGAAAACACCTGCACTGTAATATAATATTACATGAGTCGTATTTATGTCTTTGTAGTGATTCACTGAGAGAGTCGTGATAAAAATACTAAATATCAAATAGATTTTGTTTATAGCTCAAAGTCAGCAGCTTATTAAAGATAGAGAATATTTAATAATGTTTAACTGGTAGATGATACATTACACTACGTTTTTCTGTTCTATAAAGTTTCAGCAGAGGTTTCTGTTCCCGATCACGACCAAATGAAGCTGCTGGTTCTGATACCGTGTCTGTGGACCTGGTACCGGTCCGTCCTCACTCTCCCTCGCTTGCCTCATGTTTATACAGTCACTTCCTCTCGCTCCAGTGCGTTTCCTCCCCCCTCGTTTCCCTGAGTGCCTTTGTGTGTTTGTGTGCACAAGTGTGGAAAGAACACACACACACACACACACACACACACACTGAACCAGGTGTCACGTCACTGGTGTTAAACAGCAAATGAACCTTGAGTTTGCTGGGAAAATGTAGCGCATGGTTTGACTCTTGGATGTGCAATTAGGAGCACATTGTTCTCCTGCATCCACTCAGCAGACATTAAAGCCCGGCTCCGTGTCGGCCCGGCTCCGTGTCGACCCGGCTCCGTGTCGGCCCGGCTCCGTGTCGACCCGGCTCCGTGTCGGCCCGGCTCCGTGTCGGCCCGGCTCCGTGTCGGCGCGGCTCTGTGTCGGCGCGGCGCTTTAGTCTCACCGCTGTTTGTCAGTTGGTGTGTCGGACAGCGCGGCGCTCAGGTGGAGCCTCGCTGAGACTGAGCTCAAATAGAAAGAAAATCAATGTCAAACAAATTGATTACACTTACTTCATTAAATTCTGATGTAATGAGTTTATAATCAAACCATTTTCCTGCAGGTTAATTCAATTTGGACCAAGTTTCGTAGCTTAGCAGCTGCTCGTGGGCCGGAGTGTGTGTGTCAGTAAAGAGTGTTGACTTGGACGAATGTTGTTCAGTGGACACTGTTCTGACTGTCGGCTCTGAACAGATGTGCAGAGGTGAGTTTACATCCAGACTGAAGCTGAAAGTCCAGAGAACAGATCACATGTTTGTGTGTTCGGACAGAATGAACCTCACACTGATGCTGTCATCGAACACACACACACTCACCATCACAACTGTGCTGAAGTGTAACTCTGGGGCTTTTACTTTGATATCCATTTGAAACTACTTTATGTTTCTACTGCATTACATTTGTGCTGGCTGCAGAGGAAGCAGCAGGTGAGCTGATGATGTCACAGGCTGGTGGACAGGTGAGGGACAGCAGGTCTGAAGCTCGTCTTCTACAGTGTTAAAGAGAGTCTGAGGCCATTAAACATGTTGATATAGTCAATGTAATATCTTTTATTATGTTAAATGGCCTGTTGTTACAGATGTTGCACAGGTAAGCAGCATGTTTTATGTATCTGAGTATTAGACACTGGGATCAAACGTGTGATCTCATCTTTTTCTATCTGTACATTATTTTGAACAAAACACCACATTTATGTGTTGGACGGTTTTCTGGTAAACTGGCTGAATATTTGAGTTCTGTTTGGTTTGTAAACCGGACCGATCCGTTGATAATGAGAGAATAATTAACTTATCTCTACCGCAGGCGATTCTTCTCACTGGAGACAAGAAATCTCAATTATGAAGCTGAGCTTTTCAAACGACTGACCTTTTGACAAAACGAGAATAAAGATGTGATAATGATCTCTGCTGTCAGCCTGTCGTGACACGCGGCCTTCACGCTGCTGGACGTTTTTCTCGCTCTGGATTAATGCTGAAACACATTAATGGCTTCGACTTGAGCATGATGAATGTCAGAGAGTCTTCAGGGACGCCGCGGTTACTATTGATCCCGTTCTGCGTGGGAGTGTGTGACTGTGTCTATGTATGCATATGTTTAAGGCAGAGTGAGGAGCGAGCGAGGCCTCATTTATTACTGTCATTATGCGTCATCAGCTAATACCGCGAGGATTGAGCCAAGTGATCAGAAGGCTGTAACGATTTCTGGCAGCTCCGCTCCGCGCCGGGATCCTCGTTACATCACCGACGAGGAAGACAAAGGCGTTGACGGGCTGACAAGCCGTCCCAGTGTCCCAGTTTGTGACATTAATGAGCGGAAGACAAGCGACGAGACGGAGGGAGGTTATGTGGAGTGTGTTTGTCTGAAGCCAGAGAGGCAGAGCAGAGGAAGGCTGGTGAGGTGTGAGACAGAGAGACGGAACCAGAACACAGTCACATGGACTGTTTCCTGTCTGTGTGTGTGTAAAGGTGTAAACACAGAGCCAACGCTGCGTTATAATGACAGCACAGTATCATGGATGAGATCCTGACAAAACAGAACAAAGGCCCGACCCGGAACACCTGACGCCCTGCAGTCAGTCCTGACCCTCCGTTTGGAGTCCTGCTCTTCATAACGAGCATTACACAGTCACTAGTAGTTTGCTGATGTGTCAGTGGCTAACTAGCTAGCTTGCTAATGTTACACTGTTATTGCTGATTTGTGCACAAGTAAGCATGAGCATCAGCACTGCATTGAGACAGACACACAGACACACACACACACACACACACACAGACACACACACACACACACACACACACAGGCACACACACACACACACACAGACAGACAAACAGACAGACACACACACACACACACACACACACACACACACAGGCACACACACACACACAGACAGACAAACAGACAGACAGACACACACACACACACACACACACACACACACAGGCGCACACACACACACACAGACAGACAAACAGACAGACAGACACACACACACACACACACAGACAGACACACACACAGGCACACACACACACACAGACAGACACACACACAGACACACAGGCAGGCGGATGTTGCCGTCCTCGTAGCCGTGCTGCTAGCACGACTACGAGGCGCCTGAGTTCCAAACAGAACCACAGAAGACAACGTTTGTCTCCGGACTGTCAGTTCTGCTCAGACTGCTTGACTGATTCACTGCAGCTCTTTTGCCTGAGACACATCGCTGCTCTACTTCCGACTCCTTTACGGTGCGTTGACTTCCTCAGCTGATAAACCCAGAGAAACCCGCTGAACTCCAGGTGTACTCCCGTGGTTCCTTTAGTGACTACTGATCAATACAGGGCTCCATCTGAGCCACATCCTGCTCACAGCCTCATTATCATCTTTAGAACCCGTTCCACTGAGTCATAAACCTCCATGAGCCGCTCGGCTGTAGATCTGCTCTCTGACGGCTGAGGACTGAATAATATTCCAGAATTTTCTGCAAACATTTCCTCTCCAGCAGTGCAGCGGTGATTGAGCGTGCAGCCGGTGCGGTGCTGGTACCACTACAGTGGCTGAATCTGCATGTAAGACAAAGAACAAAGCAGCAAGGCTCCACAGAAGCTATTGTTGTTTTCAGTCCCAGCAGATCAGCAGAATAATCTTCTGGGACAGAACCCTGGCTGCACGGTCTAATTAATGATTTCATTATTTCTCTGAGTCAGTACACCCGCGTTTGAAGCCCATGTTTCTTTTTCTGTCCTGCTCTCTCATTATACAGTGATGTCATTATAATTTCACCCTTTATTCTTCTCGTCCAGGGTTTCATTTTGCTGCTTTTATAGCTAAATATGTAACCACAGTTTCCACAGTGGGCTCTGTATGGCTGGAGGAGCAGCTTGGTTCTGTGGATGGTGCTGCTGGTCCTGTTGGTTACTGCTTCTGTCCAAACTGCTGAAAATTCTCATCAACTGTGACTGTATCGTATTTTTAAACCAGGGACCTGTAGTTAGACATTTTGGGGTCTAACTGAAGAACAGGTTCAAACTGTTTTGGAACCGGTCCAGTAGATCACCTGGGCCGGGCTGTAATGGCTGAAATGTACACAGACGACTAATCGACTGAAGCAGCACCAGAAACTCTGTGACTGTCAGTCTGGTGGCTTCAGAGCAGGAAGGTCTCTGCAGGGATCCTCTCCAAGTGTTCACACTAATAATACATATCTGATCCTAAAGTGACGTAAACAAGAACCTGCGAGTCATTCAGATCCACAAACACGTGAAGTTCTGCCGGGGTCCAAATACACCTGAGCTACCCTTCAAACAGAAGAGCTCAGAATGAATCAGTGACTGTGATCCTGGTGGCAGCATGACGTTCACTTTTGGGGAAAGTGAAGTTGATTTTATTGTGTTGCTGTAGTTTTATAACAACTCAGAGGGATTTACAAGACACACACACACACACACACACACACACACTGATGGACCAGCCATCCAGACACCAGCGTCTTGCCCGTGGACACTTCAGCAGTGTGGATGGTAATTAAATATGACTGGTAGAGTCATGTTCTCCTCAGTTGGATTCACAACAGTTCAGTCGGAGGAATATTTGTTCTGACTCTTGGCTCACATGGAGTTTGTGTTTTGGGTTGTTCTGATACTGACACCAGTGTCAGGAATGTTCTGATAGTCCAAAATGTTCTAACTGGTATCAGCATGTGCAGGAGTCTCTGCAGCAATCAGATCTGAACCTGCACATGCAGCCAGTGTCCACACATGAAGAGTCATCGTACAACTCAGAGGCCAAATCTGCAGAAAGTTCAGGTATCAGAATCATTATGAGGAGAGAAACAGTGTTGGCACGACTCTGCACTGCTTGTTAAAGGAGAACAAGTTCAGCTGCAAACTGATCACATTTTATTTTATAGCGATATCATCTCGATCAATCAGCTGTGAGAGGAAGAGAAAAAGTTCTCTCTGATGTAAAATAAAACACGATGCTGGAAGTTCTATTGAAATGTTTTGTTCTGTGAATATTTCCTGTTATAAGCAGAACAATCTGTCTTTGCTTTCTCCAGAAAATACTTTGAAGGCTGTTTTTAAAGTGGATTTATTGATGATAAAATTCAACACATTGTTCTATTAATATTGTCACTTTACTGTTGTACTGCTCAGATTTTAAGCACTTTACTGTGGAGCACATATGTTACGATGGTTACCACCAGGACGACTGAAGATGAACTGACATACAGAAGCCTGTAAAATAACCCTGGACGTCCAGATCATAGTAACACTGTGGAAACAGGTTCATTCCAGACTCATAACTGTTTATTGTCTCTCCACTGCCATCGTGCATCAATCTGCACGCAGTAATCACAGCGCTGCTCTGCCTGCCTGCAGTGACGGAGGCTCGGCCGCCGTCGTCTCCCCGTCATCAGATCAGTGATGTCTCACCACCTGTTGGGCAGCGAACACTCGGCCGGCTTCATGGCTCCGTCACTCGTCTTCCTGCTTGTTCTAAATGATTTCACTTCACTTCTTTCGGGAGCCGCAGAGCGGATTGTAAACATGTAACATTGGTATGCAGGCTGCGGTCTGTATGCAGTGTTTGGAAGTGGTGACAACAGTGACAGCGAAGGCAGAGAAGCAGGCAGATTGAGAGTGGGAGGAGGAGGAAGCACTGCTGCAAGTTAAAATAGAAGCAGAGACAGAGCGGCGTTGTTCCTGAGCGCCGGGAGATCGCCTTCATGTTTACGTGTGCTGGAAAACAGATGTCTTATTCTCACAGACGTTTCACTGGCTGTAAGTCTCATTGTGTGCTGCTGGTTGAATCACACATGCAAGTTAGGGTTGCTAAGAGTGTAGAAACCAACAACAGCAAGCTACATTTCATAAGCATCTAGATAAACAACTCCCCTCCAGATCTACTCCTCACGCACCACCTAACTGCAAAGACACCAACCGCCCCGCAGCGCTCGCTGGCCAGCTAGCGGCTGGATGTTCAACAAGCTCTCCTAGCTTCTTTAGTCCAACGTCTGTATAAACTAACAGCTCTGATCAATGCAACATTCATATAAACAGCCGTCACAAATAGAGCTCATACTGCTGTAGGTGTGTGCTTCGTGCTAACTGGGTTAGTTTGGCTCAGGGACAGTGTGCTTTGTGCTAACATTAGCTACTGAACAACAGCCTGTCACCAGCTTTGCCAGAGATCCAATGATTGTATCCTCTGTTCGATGAAGGATCAGTAACACCAACAGAGACATAACGTATGATAATGACGCTATGTTGTGCTTTGTGCTAACTGAGTTAGCTGCTGAACAACAGGTGCTGCTGCTGTGTACTGTGAGCACAGCACATGAAGTTATCTATCTAATTGTCATTGCTAATATATCCAATGTGAGAAACCACCTGACATTATTATAACAGACATAAACACAGACATGTTTGCTGTTAGCACGTGCTGCTGTCAAGCTAGCATGTTAGCAATGGGACATTTTACTGTGCGACTAGCTAGCTTGCTAATAGCTTCAAGAATACATCCACCAAACCATGTGGAAAACTTCAGTCAGGTGCGATCATCACATGGACAGAGTGTGTGCAGGCAGACAGGTGCCCGGTCGGATCTTTTCAAACGGGCTGAATCAGATATTTGGGGCTTGTTAGAGGCCTGTGACAGCCACAGATACTTTGATCTATTGATTCCTGTTGGGATGTTTAGAGGGTTTCTACAATACAAGATATAATATGCTTCTAGATTAACTCGTCAGCTGTATCTGAGGGTCCAGAGCTCACTAAGGTTCTGTTCTGATTCATTACAGCAGAGGTCACTGCCGGTTTACAATGCTGATACAAAATAGTGTTGCGTCGCATTCAAAGCAAACAGTAGTGTGATGCAGAGGACCGGTGTGCTGCCAGATGTCTGACAGTCAGCGCTTCTCTGCTGAAGTCCAAACAAAGTTCTGCAGCCAAACTCAGCTCCCAGCAGTGGAGCAGCGGGTCAGACGGGCAGTGACAGGCCGGACTTCTCCTCAGTCTCTCTGAACCGTCCTTGACTGGCTGGCTGACTGAGCTGGCAGAACATCAATCCTGCTCCCCCACCGAAAAAACTCCTTTACCCAGAAGTCAGAGGGAGATCTGCCTGGCTGAGCTCCCTGCACGAGTCCTGAAATCCTTCAGGAGGACACTTGATGTGCAGCGTGTCGGCAGAAGAGCTGCTGCTGACACACACACACACACACACACACACACACACACACACACACACACAGATGTGTCTGACTCTTCAATCTGGTTTTCATCTGGTTTAAATCCACATGAAGCTGAGAACACACTGAACGCAGGACTTGTACTTGTAACGGAGTATCTTTAAACTGTTTTATTGGTACTTTTACTCGAGTACTTCCTCACCCACTGCCTAACATCGGCTCAAACAAGAGTACATCAGTATGAGAGAATGTGAGTGTTACTCCATGTTGTCACAGCCCAGCCAGTGTATACAAGGCGTGCTGATGCGTTGACTCTGGATCTTAATGACGCGGCACGAGACGCTCTGCATCCAGTGGTATCCATAGCAACAGTGGTCCTCCGGTCCCGCAGCACCTGGAGGGCACTCGTGGCCTCTCTCCAATATTTTATATCTTTGACTGAGAGTAATTGGAAACATAATGCATCATAAATACCACAGTAGATTTTTACTGCTGTAAATTGGCAGGAGGCTCACGGCTGTATTTTTCTCACCTGGTCAAAGGCTTCACAACAAATCACCTGCAGCCGCCCACAGTGATCACTGCTCAGACTAATGTGGGCCGGTGTGTACTGTACATCCTGCGTGGGTCGGGTTTGTCGGGTCGAACCGGCATCGTCTAAGTTAATCACTTCAGTAAATAACACTTAAGTGTTCACATCAGCTGCTAGCTCTCCGACTGTAAAAGCGTCACAGCCACCATAGTCGACGCTCCGTCACCGGCTCTACTGTCGCCTGAACGAGCAGAAAGTTACTGCAGCTGGAAGTAATGAACGTGTTCGTCCTCATTCAAAAATACACAATACGTAAATAAGTGGATTTAAAACTACTTCAATTAGGTTTTCTAAAAACTGGAAGTGAACACAGAGCAGATCTGAACACAGTGTCCGACCTGTGGAGCGCTCTCAGGTGAAGCGCTGACACAGGTGGCTTCTCTGCTGCCTACAGGTGAACCTGCAGGACTCTGCAGGCCTCTGCAGGCCTCGCGGGGCTGCTGCAGTCTGACACAGTCCATTTCCTCTGAATACTCTGACACAGTGCTCCTGAAACTACGGGTGGTCACCCAAACCAACAGCAGGCCTGCCCCTGAGGGAGTGCTTTCCTCCAGCAGCGAGAACAGAAACACGCTGCTCTGTACTGCAGCGCTGCGAGGGCGATTCTTCACTGGCCAGCGACGTGTTCAGTGTTCAGGTCTGAGGACGTGTGGACGACAGGGCGGACTGTGGGGAGGTTTGGTTCAGACGTGGATGTTCCCCTCAGGTTGATATGTAATCTGGTCCTAATGTTTGGTACGCAGAGGCGCAACGACTCTAAAGTCGTCTCTGCACCAATTAATCCACAGTCGGTGATGAATATGTGTTTGAAGAAGAAAGACAGAAACAAGTATTGAGTTTAAATCTGTGTTTAAAGAAGTCTGTCCTGTGGCGACAACTGATTTACTCATTTTAAGACCGAGGATGAAAAAACGCTCAGAACCACCAAACTAAACAGATCTGAGCCCAAACCTGCATCGACTATCAACAAGCTGAAACAGGCTTTGTGATCTAAAACTGCCCAACTAACACAGGAAACAGAGTCGGAGCGGCGTCCGGACCCACAGGAGCTTTTCTGCTCGTAATAGATGTGCCTGTGTGGCGGTGAGCGTCTCAGAGGGCTGACTGAGACCACCGCAGCTATTCTTTTATACTTAGCAGAGACAGCGGGGAGAAAGAGGCTTCCCAAGCAGCTGTGACAGGCGGAGAGGCAACACAAAGACGGCCCAAAACAAGGAGCGAAGCAGCTGAGAGTGGAAGCGGCCTCTCCGGGGAGCTGGATTAATAGAATGTGAGAGTTGCAGCTTTGTGAGGGTGGAAATGGGGCGAGAGGAGGAAAAAACGAAGGCCAGAAAACCCAGAGAGGAAGGTGTTTCTGTGCTGCTGCTGCTGCTTCCTGCAGGATTTCTGCAGTTACATGTCGGATGTTTTTAATATTAACGATTATACGAGCCAAAATGTAAAGGCTGCGTATCATCTGCAACATCGTTGAACAAATTTAAAATCCCTCTGGTTGATTTATTGTCATCAGATGTTTCATCTACATGACTGTCGGTCCGGTCCAGTTCCCTATTAGCTCTACTTTTGGTCTCCACCACCTCCAGAGAGAAAAATCTGTCTCGGCTACATCCACCAGCTCGTCTGACTGTGTGTGCTGCTGGTGTGTTGTCTTGTGTTCACAGATGTACAATGAGCAGACTGAGCTGATAACTCTCTGTAGGAGTCACACAACACATTGTCCTGTTGTTGTTGTTGTTATAAAACACTTAACCTGCTGCTGTAAGTTCATTCTGAGCCGGTGAGCTTTACACGTATCCGTAGCTAACAGTCGTCACAGTGTCCAGCAGGTTCATCCACTGTCACAATCCTCGTTCGTTCTGAGGTCGCTCACGTGTTCGATACTAACACCACTGTCAGCATGACAATATGAAATATTGAACACTTTGGTAAATGAAATCTGGGCCTTTTTATAAAGTTGCTGGGTATTCGTTCTCCAACATGTCGGCATCACAGCCCCTTTCTAGGTTCTAAGTGAGGCCGTGATACTGGATGATGTACGATGTGTTACACAGACCTGCGGCGACTTCATTAACACAACATTATGATGTTTAGAATAATAATATTGTTTTTGTCTCGTAATGCTGAAAGTTGCCTCGTAGAGACGAGCTGTGGAAGGGAACTCATTCATATTCATTAGTGGTAGTTTTTTCAGTCGTGGAGGGAAAGTCGTCCCATCAGCAGGCAACAAAGTGAGCGAACATCAAAACTGCCTTCACACAGTCGCTGGAAACAGAAGTGATGAAAGCGGCCGAGTGGAGGAAGTTACCCTCAATGTTTTTGTCAATCACAGCTGCCGATTTGTTTGTAAAATGCATCATGACCTCAGAAATGATCCAGTCTGGGTTTATCTTCCCTCTCTGTGGGAGCTGTGCAGTGAGGCTCCACTCCTGTTAGTGAGGTAATAACACAAAGGTGGAGGCAGCTACAACCAACCCAGTGTAGATCCACTGAATCAGCACTCTTGTTGTGAAACTTAAATGAATTTAGGTCAGTTAAAGGTGTTTCCAAGACGTATGAGTCTGTGTGGCATCCAAAAATAAAGTGTACAGTCCCAGAAAGTGGAGAGTCTTTCCTCACAGTCGCTGCTGTGCTGAGATACTGCGTGAAATAGAGTTAGCAGATCTGTCCGCAGGGAATGTCCACATGAAGGAGTTTCACATAAATCACATAAATCCAGTTCACATGGTGACTGAAGGGTCTGTACACTGATTTTAAGGCTGTCCGAGATCAAAGTTGACAATCAGGAGACGATCACAGTCAAATCTCCAGCTGTCAATCCAACATGGCGGCCCTGGAGCCGCACATCTGAAAGACACTGATATATTACAGAGTGCTGATCAAACAGGTCGAGGGTTTACATACAGAAGTTTTGGGTTACTGAAGGTTTAATGGG